>NW_021963508.1:0-86963 GCF_901765095.1 Microcaecilia unicolor | reverse complement strand
TTTTGTTGGTACTTGCAAAAAATAAATAACTTACCAATTCTCAATTTTAATGCAAATGGTCCTCAAATCAAATATGGAAGTGAATTATAATGTATGCCTCATGTTTCAAGATCCAACCAGTAATATTTATGACTGTGTGTGGTTATGCACAAACAAACATCATATGCATCAGCATATGCACAAGTGCATAATTAAATATATTAAAAAATACAGGAGTATAAACATGTCAGAAGGTAAAAATGTAATCAGTGTGTGAGTGTGGTGATTTCCCACTCTGAGAATGACATTCTGCTTAGCTTGACAGTTGTATCTGTAATGCAATTGGGTCCTGACAGATGCTAACAAAAGTCAATCAGCAAAATGATTCTTCGGCATCCATTCACAACCTAAAGCTCTGGGCAATCAAAAAAGCTAAGAACATACTGGCTTAGCTTTTGATTGCTATGCTGACTGATTTAGTGCACCCAAATAAGCAACAATTAGTTAGTATAGCATGTGTCAAAAGACCCATCAAGTTAATTCAAATTAAGTCAGGATAAATTGACTTCAGTTGGCAGCCATGGATTTAGTATGCAAAGTTTAAGTATGCATCTACTGGCTTTATCACTTTCTGGAAAAGCTTTGCTTTAGTTTGCAGGCATTGGTGTTCTTTCTCAACTCAAACCTTGGGACACATCAACCAGTCAGGTTTGCAGGATACCCACAATGAATATGCATGAGATAGATTTGCAAAGAATAAAGGTAGCACATGCACATTTATTTCATGCATATTTATTATGGGTATCTTGAAAACCTGACTGGCTAGGTATGTCCTGGGGACTGAGTTGAGAACCTCCATTTTAAGGGGGAGGGGGAATCTTCTATTGACCAGGCAATTCTACCAAAAATCTCAAAGTTCTTCTATTTTTGATTTTCTGTTTTCTGATTCCTCATTGGTTCACTACTGATTGACTTAGTTAAATATTTGAAATGATTGACCAGCAATAAAACCGTAACAGCAAAGTACTATGCTATCAACTGATCCATTCATTAAATTGTTTCAGTGTGCACAGTACTACACAAAGGCTTTCATGGATTTAATAGTTTAGCACTTGATCAGAGGTTCAAATTTCTTTACCCTGCTACATCTATTGTAAATGATTTCAAGGTGCTCAGTGATTAAAAGTAAATAAAATTAATTCCAGGACTATTCAGTCCTTCTACTGCACACCCCTTCCTTTGCAAAGTTTTAAATTAATTCAGTCTATCAACAAGAAATACAGAACAAAATGTAAATCTCTTTGGCTTTACTACAGAAAGGTGGCACATCAAATCCATGACCCTTTACCCTTTGTCCTAACTATAATTTAAACATCATAGGCTGGAGCTTTACTCACATTAACAAACATATAATAATATCCAAGCCAGTCCAGCTATATAAATACACTTACCCTGATGATTGGACAAACCATCCAACACTACTGAGCAAGAGAGGTTACTTTGAGGTCACCCAAGCTTTGTAGGGTCATCTGAGTAGCCCACTTCCTAAGAATATAACCAATATTTTAGGTCAGATAGGCATATACCATGCTGACATAATTTGGGCTCCCATAACTTCCTGGCCAATCCACTCTCATCATGTTTGATGATTTTTTCACTATAGGGGAATTTGAAAAGTTAAAGAAAAGGGTGACCAAACTACTAATAATGATGGAACATCACTCCTATGAGGAAAGGCTAAAGAAGTTAGGGCTGTTCAGCTTGGAGAAGAAACAGCTGAGGGGAGATGTTATAGATATCTATAAAATCCTGAGTGGAGGTGAATGGGTAAACAGGAAACAATTGTTTACTCTTCAGAAGTACAAAAAAAAGAGGACAGGGGTGGACTGACCTTTGGAACAATACAGCATTGTCCAAGGGTCTACAACAGTAAAGGGCCTACTCTCTCCTATTTTAATCACTTTTGATAGGTGGATAGGGGCCCATGACCCTTGTTGACCAGGGGCCTAGATCATTGTCAGTCAACCCCTGCAATGGGACATGCTACTAGTCTAATAAGAAGTACATTTAAGACAAATAGGAGAAAATATTTTTCATTCCACAAATAGTCAAACTCTGGAATTCACAATCGGATGATGTAATAAAAGCGGTTAGCATAACTTGGTTCAAACGAGGTTTGGACAGGTTTCTATAGGAAAACTTCATAAGCTGTTGTTAAGGTAGGCTTCAGGAAAGCAGTTAGGAATGTTATTACTTTTTGGAATCTTGCTAATAATTGTGAACTGCATAGACTACTGCTGGAAAAAGGAAACTGTGCTTGATGGTCTTTTGTTATGACCCAGTATGGTAATTCTTATGTTCTTATTAGGCCTTATCACATCACACAGCTTCCATCCAGTGTGATATCCTCCCAGTTACAGCTGCAATGCACTAGAGATGAGTTGTCATTTGTGACAAAATATAAGTCAATGATAATAGCATGCATCATGGGTGTAGCCATGGGGTCTTTGGGAGTCTGGGCTTTCCACTTTGGGCTCAAGCTCCCTCCAAAATTGCAGCACCAGATGCCTGGCTGGTGGGAATGCTCAAACCCTGTCAGCCAAAGAGATTCTCTGTTGGAGCCTCTGCCTTGTGCTGTCTGAGGAGCAGGAAGGCAGTGGGGTGCTCCTTACATCAGTGCCAGCACTTCTGCACATGCCCTGTTCATGAATTCAACTGAGTATGTGCAGAAGTGCCGGTGTCAGAGGCTAGAGCACTTTGCCAGCTTTCTCACTGCTCAAGATGTACAGGAGGTGGGAGGTTCCGGCAGAGAATCTCTTTGGCTGGTGGGACTTGAGAATCCATGCTAGCAAAAGTGCATTTCAGTAGCGGCAGTAAGGCAGTGGCAGCAGTGGTGGGGGAGGAGATGGGGAGAACTGAGAGAAAATTCCTGGGCCCCACCAAAAATTGAGTTCTAGCTACATCCCTGGTGTGCACTCTTCGTAAAGCGTGAGCACTATGTGCAAAGAGGGCACAATCTTATTAAAAAGTATTCACTGTATGCAAAATGGGCACACTTTTCACCAGTGGGCATATGTGTGATGGTTTACTCATGCTTGCAGTACTCAGAAAGAAAATACATTCTCTGCACATAGGGGGAAATTCTGTAAGGACCTTAGGCACCCAAAGATCTAGCACTAAGATAATATTGTATAATGGTATCTGGGTGCCCTGATTCCATTATAGAGTAGATCCTAAGATGGAATTTAGGTGCCAATATTTCAGCACCTACACTTACATCATGAAAAAGTAGATGCAACATTAGTATGTAAATGTTGCCACCTAGGTACACAACGTATTATTTGGTGCGTAAATGTTGAGGTTGCAGGGTGGTAGACTTACGTGGAGGGGCATAATCGAATGGGGGACGACCATCTCTAAGGGCGCCCATCTCTAAGGATGTCCCGGTGAAGGGGCGGGGAAAACCATATTATTGAACAAGATGGGCGTCCATCTTTCGGTTCGATAATATGGTTGGTTATGCCCAATCTCAACATTTAGGTCGACCTTAGAGATGGGCGACCTCAGTTTTCAGCGATAATGGAAACTGAGGACGCCCATCTCAAAATGACCAAATCCAAGGCAATTGGCATGGGAGGGAGCCAACATTCGTAGTGCACTGGTCCCCCTTACATGCCAGGGACACCAACCGGGCACCCTAGGGGGCACTGCAGTGGACTTCAGAAATTGCTCCAGGTGCATAACTCCCTTACCTTGTGTGCTGAGGCCCCCCAAAACTCACTCCCCACTACCATAGTCCCTTAGGGATGAAGGGGGCACCTACATGTGGGTACAGTGGGTTTCAGATGGGTTCTGGAGGGCTCACATTTACCACCACAAGTGTTACAGGTAGGGGGGTAATGGGCCTAGGTCCGCCTGCCTGAAGTGCATTGCACCCACTAAAAACTGCTCCAGGGACCTGCTGCTTCTGTGATGGAGCTGGGTATGACATTTGAGGCATAGAGGCTGGCAAAAATGTTTTTAAGTTTTGTTTTTTGGGTGGGAGGGGGTTGGTGATCACTGGGGTAGTAAGGGGAGGTCATCTTGTCAGTTCAGGCACCTTTTTGAGATGTGGCATAAAAAAAGGGACAAGTAAAGTTGACCAAATGCTCTTGAGGGACGCCCTTCTTTTTTCCATTATTGGCAAGGACGCCCATGTGTTAACCCTTACCCCCGTCCCGCCTTCGGTACACTGCCGAAACGCCCCCATGAATAGAAAGCAGTTGAGGACGCCCAAAATCAGCTTTTGAGTATGCCGATTTGGGTGACCCTGAGAGAAGGGCCGCCCATCTTCAGATTTATGTTGAAAGATGGGCGTCCTTCTGTTTCGAAAATGAGCCCAATAGCATCAATTAAAATTAAGGGAGAAAAGGAACTCCTAAGCTCCATGAGCATTCTATTGCTTAGTGGTTTGGTGTTGAAAGACATTCTTCAATTTATAGAAAGATCAAATTAATGAACATTCACAGAAAAATGAACATTTAACTGTTTAGTATTCTGTGGTTAATCAATGTACATAACAGTGAGTGGCTTCTCAGGGAGCAGGACGTGATTTAATTTTCTTACATATCTATAGAACAAAACTCAATGCAAGTTACAATATAAAGGATATAAGGATAAAGCCAGCATTATATAAGCTAACAGAAAAGTCTATCCACAGAAAAGTACGTGCAGATATACATTAATACCATGCACCTTTGACAAGTTTCAAAGAGAAAATAGCTGCATACTTTTCTCTTTATGTCTTGATTCAGAGTCCATGGGAAAAATTTACCCGATCATTCTGTCTCAGTTATCAAGTGTCTAAAAACCTGCCCCCCAGTCATATTTATAGTAGTAATGAGCAAATAAATATGATTTCAGTTTATTTTTGAATCATTTTCAAGTCTTTTGCCTGTAGAATTTGATTGAGTATAATGCTGTTGGGGTGACTGGATGCAGTCACATCTGGAAGGGGATTTACTAACTGGGATGTAGCAATAGCCTAGGTGGAGGTGGAATTAGGCCAATCTAGGACTGGGATTGGGGATGATCTTTCCTAGGCACAGGATAGTTTTATTTATTTTATTTATTTATTGCATTTGTATCCCACATTTTCCCACCTCTTTGCAGGCTCAATGTGGCTTTCAATAGTCATGAATAGTGGACATATATTAGAAATATACAATTAGTGTTACAGAAGGATCTTGGGAACGTGAATGAAAAGATAAAGCACGATAGTAAAGAACAAGCAGATATTTTGAGATAGTTCTGAATATATGTGGAGGAGTTATGTATATTCACATGGTAGATCTTTGTGGTATGCCTTGTTGAAGAGATGGGTCTTCAGTAGTTTGCGGAAGTTCATTAATTCGTAAGTTCATTTTTTTTTAAGTTACGCGGCAATGCGTTCCATATCTGTGTGCTAAAGTAGGTGAAGTTTGAGGCGTGGTTAGTTTGTATTTCAGACCTTTGCAGTTAGGGAAGTGCAGATTAAGGAATGTGCGGGATGATCCTTTGGCATGCCTGGGTGGTAAATCTATCAGGTCTGACATGTAGGCTGGTGCATCTCCGTGAATGATTTTGTGAACTAGGGAGCATATTGTTGTATAGGCAATGGGTTTATTTTGTGGTTTGTTGACTCGAACATTCCCATATGCCTACGTGATGGCAATTAAAACAGTGGCCTTTTATTTCCGACTTCCATGCCCATATTTATTGAGAATGGGTCTATTTAGGTAAGATTGGAAAGGAGGGTAGTTTGAGGGAAGACTGGTAGTCCAGGTTGTTCATGTTATTGTTTTTGCATGATTGTTCAATGCCCATGCTTAAAAACAAAAACAAAAAAAAACGACAATCATCTTTTAATTAGTGGCCACTAGTGGATTTTGAATGATTCTAGTATGTAATATCCATTTGCCAGACTTTGCACATGCACCATGTGCAGATAATGATTTGGAAAATGTGTTATTAAAAGTGGCTCTGCTTCACTGAATGGTTTATAAATCAATTCAAAGAAAAGGATGCTCTCTACATTTATTGTTGAAATTATGATCTCTTATATAAAAGCCAACAAATAATGCGAGGCTACTCAGCTGAGCTCTCATAATTGCACTTGTACTAGCAACTTAGGGGCTGTTGCAGATGGATTTGTTACAGTGCTTTGTTAGCATTTTTGTGTAATTGCCTTTCTACACTAAGGAAACCCTGGAGGAACATACAGCAAGGAGGCACGCAGACTGGAAGTTAATTAATAGATAATTTATGTATGCTTGCTAATAAACATTTTTGGCTTCAGCTTATACATTTTTAGATTGTTTGGCGAAGAAAATAAGTTGTGAGCTAAGCTCATACAAATCAATAGATACAGTAAATTTGGAGTGTGTTGTCTCAGAGCTAAGAAAACATATCTTTCATGAAATGACAGGTTGTAAATAACATTTTTTGTTACACTTTTACTATACAGTAACCTCTTGTATTTAATATTTCAAACAATGAACGATGTTGGCTTTATATGTCCTTTGGTACTGAAATTGTTGTTGCTGGTCTAATTATCTCCTTATAAAGCCAGACTATACATTACATTACATCTGGGCTTATATCCCACTAACACCTTTCAGTTCTAAGAGCTTTACAAACATTAAGAAAACCAGAACATTACTTCTAGAAAAAACTATATAAATCTAGCAAGAAAAAAATAACTATTTTACAATTTCTTAAATAAGTTTTTATGTTCTTCCTAAATAAAGATACGACTGTGAAGAAAAATGCAGTCTAGCAATGTCTTTCCATAAACACGCTGCTTGAACTGCCAATGATTTATAAACAAGAATACTAATCTTTTCTTGCCCTTAACTGATGGAAATGTAATGAAATTATAGGTATCACTTCTCCTGTCCCTGTACGAAGACATAAAGCAGAAATGAATGAGTATATAGGGGTCCTTTACCGAACTGCAGGAAAAAGGAACTCTACGGTAGTAGCATGGGCTATTTCCCCCATGTGCCAGGGCCCTTTTAACCACAGCATTTAAAAGCCCTCAAAACAAAATGGCCATGTGGTAAGAAAAATCTTACTGTGTGACCATGTGGCGGGCAGCCCTTAATGCCACCCACTGAGGTGGTGGTAAGGGCTCATTCAGTAACCTGGTGGTAACCATACAGCATGCAGCGATGCCTGATTACCACCAGTTTACCACCAAACTAACCATTTCCAGGTCCCTCCCCCCCAGGAAATGGTGCACGCTTGACCTGGAACTACCACCAGTGGCCTGCATTGGGCTGGCGGGTAGTCCCAGATAGCGAGTGGTAAGCCCACATTGGACTTACCTCTGCTCTGTAAAAGGGCCCCATAACTAGGGTTCTGCCCCTGTAATATTTTTAAAAACAGGCTTTGAAGGAAATTCTAGCCACAACTGACAACCAAGTGAAGCTTGATATAAAAAGAAGAAACACTATAAAACTTAGTTAATCCAAAGCTTAACTGTATCACCATATTCTGTAGTGTTTGAAGCTTCTTCAATGACCTGTTAGAAAAGTTCAAATAAATCAAGTTACAATAATCAACAGATGATAATACTAATAAAGAATGTACCAATCATTCATTAAGTTGAAATAATTTCTGAATGACACGAAGCTTCTTCATCATGAAAAAATATTTTTTAACTAAAGAATTAACTTGTGGTTCCAAGGAGATAGAACAATCAATTTGAACCCCCAATATCTTAATATAGGAGAAAGTAGAAAATTAACCTTGTTAATGGTGATCAACCGTGGCATTTGTTCTGCTTTAGAGTTGAAATATAAAAATTTAGTTTTCTCTGTCTTAAGTTTTATCCTGTGATCATACTTCCATTTTTCTAAGAACTTCATGCAATACTGAACTCTCATAACCATCAATATTTAAAATGGATTGAATAGGAATTAATACTGAGATGTCATTAGTGGCCATGACCAATCTGAATGCAACATCTTTCATCCCCCAGTTCATCAAGACAAATCACACCAGTAGTGGAATAATAAAAACCAAAAATAATTGATAAGATAACATAAAAGTTACAGAAATCCTTATACTTGTGCATGTTTTAGAACGAATTATCTCTCCAACATGATCTCAACTTGACAGTCTTGGAGCTCCATTTTCATCATGCCTGCCATAGCCTCAGATAGGATAAGCTAAACATAACTTCCCCAGTCCCTGCCATAATCCAAAGCATGGCTAAACGTAGCTCATGCTACCTATTTTCTTGGAGTCTCTCCAAATCAACTGTATGACTCTCCCAGACCTCCATCATTGTCCAGCAAGTGTACCAATTTGCAATGTGGCTGAACTCAGTGTTTGCCTCCCTGTCTCATAGAATGTTCACATCTCAGCCCATAATACACTTCTGGGCTCCCATCATGTTCCTAAGCAAGAGAGACCAACTTATTCCAAATTCCATTGTGGTGTCTCTCCATATTGCCTGCACATCTACAGGGGAATTCTATATATGATTGCCAAATGTTAGGCGCTACTTCTGCGTGGAAACTTTGGAGCGGAAAAGTGTTCTAATGGATGCAAGGTGCCAAAGTGGGGCCTAAAATGGTAGATCCATGCAAAAGCACACTTATATACCCATTTATAGAATAGCTCCTTCGTGATTCTGTACAGATTTTCAAAAGGGTGCCGCCATAGGAGGGGCATTGGCAGGTCAGGGGTGTTCCCATAAATGTGCAAAGTGCTATAGAATAGTGTTATAGAATAGATTTCTGTCCCCTGCACTAGAGAGCTGCATGGGGCAGACATCTAACCCATCCCTGCCTATCCCCACTGGAATCTTAACCGTCCCCAACCCATCCCTGCAAGAATTCAACCCATTCCCACAAGAATTTAATGGTACCTAAAAAAATTCCAGTCAGCTCTCTGTCTCTCTCTGGGTTTGTGGTGCAGCATTGCAGGCAAGGAAGGAAGGCATATTCAAACTTGGAACACTCCGGTGAGTACATGTAAGACTTGTCTCTTATTCATTGGCACTGTGTGCTGAGAGGTTGCCACATGCAAATGCCAGTAGGTCCGGTGACCTCTGATGCTTATGCCTGTGTCAGAACTGAGGCCTGCGCAGAAACCCAGGAGCAGAGAGGATTAATGGAAGAGGAGGAGGAGCTGGAGGCAGTACTCACACAACTTGGTACTTGGTAGGTGAGGTGCAGCTTAGACTTCCATGGGAACCCTACAGGAACTGCTTCTTTCCCCACGGGACCCCGCAAGAACTGCTTCTTTCCCCACGGGAACTCCAAAGAACTGCTTCTGTCTCCACGGGAATCCCGCAGAACTGCTTCTGTCTCTGCGTGAACCTGCAGCCCCAGAGGGGATACCCACAGGATTTCCACACAGGTCTATAATCCACACCCAACTGGCATGTTGGAATTTACACCTTGCTTTAGTTGGTGTAACTCCTCACACCTAAAGTTGAGCGTGGATCCCAGTGCTATATGCTATTTTATAAAGGGTGCCGCTCAGAACACCTGTTATAGAATACCATTCAGCAGTGATTTTTTTTGGTGCTGAAATTTGAGTGCCATTTACTGAATCCAGCCCCTAGTGTGTTTCATATTTCATCTGTCCAGCTGCAATTATCTTCTAATTCATCTCAATTTAGAGATGACTCTTGGACATCAGCAACCTGCAATCCCTGAATTAGATAACACAAAAAACTTAACCTTCCTGTGCTTGTGATTCCCCTCCCTCTTTCCCAAATGCTCAGTCATCATTCCTTCTATCCCTCCAGTATTTTACATTATTTCCCTACAGATACATTCCACGCTCTCTTAGTCTCGGGACTGCTACGTTTAGAAAAAAAAACAAAAAAAATCTCTCTCTCTCTCTATCCCATAATCCCATCCTCATTTCTTTTATTCTTCTATGCTTTCAAAAAGTATCCTGTGAGGGAGGGAGTCCAAAATGGCCGCCGATCGAGACGGACGCGTTTGAGTGCTCCTCTGCTTTTCCACTCGAACTTTGTTTCTCCTTTAGAATATGCCGAAGAGGAGGGGAAGAGCTGCCGCTGCTGCCTCCCAGCAGCAAAGAGTTCCAGCCTCATCGGGATCAATAATTCAGTATTTGCAGAGGGCCGCAAGCTCGATAATACCGCCGGAGGGTGGTCTGCAGGCTCAACCCAGGATTGGAGACAGTGGGGAGAGCTAAGGGCTGGAAGTTTCTCTAAGCCCCGACGGAAGAGGTCTGCCTCCTCAATCGGTGGGAAGCAGTTCTCTGATATCGGCGCCAGTAGACCCGAGTACCGAAGTGTTAGCGGGATCTTCAGGGCGGGAGGCAAGTCTACCAATATTGGATGAAAGGGGGAGTTCTATAACCCCCATTTCAACTGCACATGCCACCATAAGATCTATGGAGGATTTGAGAGGAGCGGTTGCGACGGAGAAAACACAACAACTTGGTGAGCCAGAGGATATTTTGATTACAAGTTTAAAAAAAAAAAACCTGTGGAAGTAACATTAGATAGTTTGTGGTTGCTGATAGCGGATCTTGGTAAGGCATTATGCCCCCAAATAATGAAAATGAAAGAAGAAATGGTTGTTTTTGATGGGAAAGTGAGAGAAATGGACACTGAGATTAAAACATTGTCATTACATGTTAATAAATTGGAGAAAGAATCTCAACAGATACAGACAGTACAAATGACAATGGTTAAAGACTTATGTTAAACCTGAGGAGGAAATCAGAATTTCTTGACAATGCCTCTAGAGGCAATAATTTACGTTTTATAAATTTTCCTTTTTAACCCCTGATTTCTCCAAGGGAAATGTTAAAGGCTTATTTTAAATAAGTTTTGGATATAACTGATGAACATATTCCTCTTTTACACTCCTACAAAGACAGAAAAGAATCAACAAAAATGAGGGAATAATCAAGTGTTAGATCTTTCGGCTCTGCTAGAAACTTTGGACACAGAGCAAGTAACAGCATCTACTTTATTAGACACGTTTGCGCTAACCTCGGATAAGGTCTGGATATTAAAGAAATTTTTTCAGACGAGAAAAATCTTTTAAAGGTGTCTACTCGTGTATTTCCTGACCTTGCAAGAGAAACGCAAAAACGAAGACAAAAAGTTTTGCAACTGAAGCAGGAAACATTGCAGATAGGAGCGACTTTTTACTTAAAATATCCCTGCAAATGTTTGGTTACTTATCAATTAGTAAAATATGTGTATTTTGATCCCTCACAACTAGTCTCCTATATAACATCAAAAAAGACCTCTTAAGAAATAGTTTAACCGTGCTTGCAAACGAATACGTCTCGATTTAAGTTTATTATTTTATTTCCTTTTTTTTTTCTCCATAGTTGGAATAATTGGACTCCCCTTTTGTGTACTTTAAGGATGCTAATAAGGAATTTTTATAATTTCTTTACTTTTTTTTTTTTATTTCCTTAGGATTACTAAATTGTATTAGCAACATTTTCCTATCAAGTGATTTAACTTGTTATATGTACAGTAATAAATTGAATAAAAAAAATAAAAAAGTATCCTGTGAACTCATCCCCTCCCCCCTTATACAAGTTGTCCATTCAAAAATGTTCCCATGCCATTAATCTACCTGTTTCCCTTCCTACTGTTAATTTTTAAAATAAATCTCCTACAACTAATGTCCCCCACCTCTGTCCCTTCCTTCCTATTGTCCAAGAAATTGCTATGGTGCTGTCTGAGGATGTCTCCTCCATTTTTCTCCCTACCCCCTCTTCTTTTAGACAAAAAAAGCAGAAAGAAGGGAGGTGACCCGTCCAACCATTACTGTAGCTATTTTTGAACAGCAGAAAGGTAAGGGGAGCCCCAGTCACATTGAGTTGAAAATTCAGTTTAGATATGTTATTTCCTCCCCTGCCCTAAACATGCCATTTAATGTAGCTAAACTTTTGTGCTTTTTTGAACATGCAAATTTTGTAGCACTGTTCAGTGAGAGCAATTTTTAGACAATAAAGCTATCTGGATAGATTACTAATTTCCATCTTAAATGCTTTTGAAAATTGACTTTCCTAGTTGCCACATCTCATCCTTATACAATGCCTATGTTGTGTGACCAAAATTATTCCTTTTTGAAGGGTTAATATACGGGTTGAATGCACTATATGTTTTTCTATTAGAGAGGCTGCATAACCTACACTCTCATCCTCACTTTGGACTAATGGTTATCAACTCAGTTCTTGGCACACACCTTAGGTGAATCTCTTCATAAAAGCATTTAATACATTCCAATAAATAAATACATTTTCAGGATACCCACAATGAATATACATGAGATAGCTTCGCATATAATGAAGGTAGTGCATGCAAAGTTATTTCATACATATTCATGGTATCCTGAAAATTTGACTGGCTGGGTGTGTCCAGAGGACTCTGTTGGGAATTCTTACTCTGCACACATACATAATACCAAAAATCTTTATTATAAACTCACTGTTTATGGTGTATTTGCATTCATATTTTTCAATATGGATTTATTTTTGAGCTAAGGAGTAAGTTGCAGAATAATTGGGCATTGAATAGTAAGTTTATACATTGGGTAATCCAGATAGGCAAAGCAATTCAAAGATTAGACCATGTTGAGTCATTGAACACCTTGCTTAAATCCCAGTTATTTTAAATCTTGACAGCCTTATTCCCATAGATACTTAATAACTTAGTAATGACCTTTGAGGTGTCCAGCTCTTGCAGTTTGTTCCTTCCTACTATATTTATTTATTTATTTATTTATTTATTTATAACATTTGTATCCCACATTTTCCCACCTATTTGCAGATTCAATGTGGCTTACATAGTTCCGTAACGGTGATTACCAGTTCCGGAAAAGATAAATACATAGTTAAGGTAGAGGAGATAGAATTGATTAGGTA
Source organism: Microcaecilia unicolor (assembly GCF_901765095.1). Lineage (NCBI taxonomy): Eukaryota > Metazoa > Chordata > Amphibia > Gymnophiona > Siphonopidae > Microcaecilia > Microcaecilia unicolor. The sequence continues at coordinate 74,081 of NW_021963508.1, read as the reverse complement.
TTCAGGTAAGGAAAGTTCATCTTAAATAATAAATGAAAGGTATAAGATTAAACTTCATTGGTGATAAATTAGCTTGAACAATCAGGAATATTAAACTTCAAATCATGATAAAACTAGTATGAAACAATAGGAAATAATGAATTACGTTTTGTGTAGGTCTAGTGTACATCTTGTTGACTGGTAATTAGGATGAGTTATTGTGGTATGCTTTCTTGAATAAATTGGTTTTCAATAATTTACGGAAATTAATTGTGTCGTGGGTTGTTTTTATGGATTTTGGTAATTCATTCCAGATTTGTGTGCCTATATAAGAGAAACTGGATGTTTATGTTAATTTATATTTTATTCCTTTATAGTTGGGATAGTGGAGATTCAGGAACGTATGTGATGAGTTTGTAGAGTTCCTGGTTGGTAGGTCTATGAGGCCTGACATATATCCCAGCGCTTCACCGAGTATGATCTTATGAACCAGGGTGCATACCTTGAATGCAATGTGTTCTCTTAATGGAAGCCAATGTAGTTTTTCTCTTAAGGGACTGGTGTTTTCATATTTCATTTTGCCAAACATGAGTCTGGCTGCCATGTTTTGTGCAGTTTGAAGTTTTTTAATAATTTGTTCTTTGCAACCGGTATAGATAGCATTGCAGTAGTCTAGTTTGTTTTTGTTACATTTGTACCCCGCGCTTTCCCACTCATGGCAGGCTCAATGCGGCAGGCAATGGAGGGTTAAGTGACTTGCCCAGAGTCACAAGGAGCTGCCTGTGCCAGGAATCGAACTCAGTTCCTCAGTTCCCCAGGACCAAAGTCCACCACCCTAACTACTACTACTTACTACTTAACATTTCTAGAGCGCTACTAGGGTTACGCAGCGCTGTACAATTTAACAAAGAGAGACAGTCCCTGCTCAAAGAGCTTACAATCTAATAGACAAGTGAACGGTCGGTCCAATAGGGGCAGTCAAATTGGGGCAGTCTGGATTCACTGAACGGTAAGGGTTAGGTGCCGAACGCAGCACTAACCACTAGGCCACTCCTCCACTCCAGTTGGCATAGTACCAATGATTGTACCAGTCTGCAGAATGTTTCTCTTAGGAAGAAAGGTTTTATTCTTTTGAGTTTCCACATTGAATGAAACATCTTCTTTGTTGTGTTTTTTGCATGGTTTTCTAGTGTAAGGTTTCGATCGAATGTAACTCCTAGAATTTTCAGACTTTCTGAGACGGGAAGGGAAAAGTTTGGGGTATTTAAAAAAGTGGGTTTGTATTTGTTGTATTGTAATGAGAGAATGCAGACATTGTGTTTTGTCTGCATTGAGTTTTAGTTGAAAAGCATCCGCCCATGAGTTCATAATATGGAAGCTGTAGTTGATTTCTTTAGTGATTTCTGTTAGGTCATGTTTAAAAGGGATATAGATCGTAACATCATCTGCATAAATAAAAGGATTAAGGCCTTGGTTAGATAGGGTTTTGGCTAATGGTATCATCATTAGATTGAAAAGGGTCAGTGAGAGTGGTGATCCTTGAGGGACTCCACATTCTGGTTTCCAAGGTGATGATATCGTCGAATTTGATAGCACTTGGTATGTTCTTGTTGTTAAGAAGCCTTTGATCCAGTTAAGTACGTTTCCTGTAATTCCAAAGTATTCTAAGATGTTTAGTAGTATTTTGTGGTTAACCATGTCAAATGCACTAGACATGTCGAATTGCAGAAGAAGTATGCTGTCTCCAGTTGCGATTGCTTGCTTAAATTTGGTTAGGAGAGTGATTAATACTGTTTCTGTACTGTGGTTGGCTCGAAATCCTGATTGTGATTCATGTAATATTGAGAACTTGTTTAAGTAATCGGTAAGTTGTTTGGTTACCATACCTTCCATTAGTTTGATTGCTAAATGGATGGATGCTATTGGGCGATAGTTGGTTATGTCATTTGCTTTTTTCTTTATATCCTTAGGTATTGGTGTAAGTAATATATTTCCTTTATAATTATGGAAGAGTCCATGTTGTAACATATGATTTAGGTGTTTTGTGAGGTGTATTATAAAGCGTTGAGGGGCGAATCTTATTAGGTTGTTGGGGCACGTATCAAGCTTGCAGTGGGACTTAGCAAACTTGTTGATCGCTTGAGTGATGGATTCATCAGTAAGGATAGCGAAGTTAGACCAGATTCTATCAGCTGGATATTCCTCTGGAATTGGATCCAAGCAGTCGAAGAATAGTTCGTGGTCAGCGGTAATAGGTGATAATGTGAGTCGAATCTTAACAATTTTCTCATTAAAGTATTTAGCAAGACTGTCTGCTGATGGGGTATCTGTAGTTGTTATAATGACTGGGGTGGTATTTAATAGTTTGCTCACTAGTAAGATAAGTTTATGCATGTCTTTGTAGTCTGGTCCAATTTTGGTTTTGTAGTAATATCATTTAGTTTGTCGTATGGCATATTTAATTTAAACTTTATTGATTTCTTATAGTTTACAAAATAAACTTATAATTTTGCAATACAGCAGCAATTACAGAAATTACCTTGTAACCAAGATTATTAATAGCAAAATCTCTATATCTGTAATAAAGAAATAGCAAAATAAAAATAAAAGTAAATTGTTCAGCTTCCTTAGACCACCATCAGTTTGTGGGGGGAAAGAGTGCTCAAATAAGGAGTCTAATATCATATAGAATAATAAAATGGCCTGGTCCGCTAATCCCCAGTATTTCTAACTTTCCCTTAGAACCTTTGCACAAGCTATCTGGACACTCTCTTAGTTTCTATAAACTTTTTAAGCTGATCTGGCTAAAAATATATATATATTTATTCTCCATATACTTTATAGAGCATTTACAAAGGTATGCTAATAAAAAAAAAGTAGCTCCCATAGATCTAACTTCTTCTCTATAAGCTAGAAAAGTTCTTTTTCATTCCTGTGTGGTTCTCATCACGTCGGGAAAAATCCATATCTTTTGTCCACAGAACGTTTTTTGTGACGTTTTAAAGTATAATTTCAATAAGGCCTTCAGATCTTGTTCAAAAACAAATGATATCAATAATGTCCTTCGAATGGGCACTTCTGTTATAGACTCCTCCAATAAAGCTGAAATATCTTGAAATTAGTTCAGGAGTTTGGTCATTGACTATTGGATTCACACCAGATTGTTTAGATTCTGGAAGGTAATAAATTTTATTAATCGGTGGAACAGCTGACTGAGGATATTCCAAAATTTCAGATAAGTATTTTCTCAGAAAATCCATCGGTGAAATTCCAATAGAGATAGGAAAATTCAGAATCCTCAAATTTAATCTTCTATTATAGTTCTCTATCTGTTCCAACTTTGAAGCAACTTTCATTTTATCCACTACTAACATTTCTGTGACATTTTTAAGGGATGAGATATCTGTTTGTATCTGTGTATTCTGGGTCTTCGCCTCTTGTTTAACGTTCTCCAAAGCCAATGATAAAGAGTCTATCTTATTTACTAGCAAAGCAGTGTCTTGAGATATTTTGGTAACAGCTTTAGTTAAATTTTGAATCGCCGCCCATATAGTTTGCAAAGTTACCGCTTGGGGAGCAGCGAGCTCCATGATCATCTCCTCTGCTACTTGGGGCTCGGCACCACCGTCTGAGGCCCTTCGGTCACCACTTCCCGATTCCGTTGAGTCCTCTTGCATAGCCTGAAGATTAGCAGGACAAAGCGGCTGACTAAGTTCAGGCGTAGATAATGATGTTTTGGCCCCTAATGGAGACGCCGCTCCTCCAGACGCTTCAACCGTGGAGGCTTTTCTCTCACCGACTTCAACTGGGGTGCTCGATATAAAGCATCGGAGCGTTTGCTGAGTGGGGGTAGGTATAAGGGCTGACGGTTGTAAACCCCTAACTACACCCTTTCTCTTAGTATGCATCGGATTTTTTTTAGAAAGAAAAATCAGAGAGCTATAGCGCGCACAACCGGCGTCCTCTCAAGCTCGGGCCGCCATCTTAACTCTGCCCCCCGACCATCAGATCCGTATGGCATATTTATATTTCCTTTGTATTTGTTTCCATGCTTTTAATGTGTGTTCATCTTTCCTTTTATTCCATGCTCATTCGTATCTCCTAACCTGAGTTTTTAATTTTTTCAATTCTTCATTATACCAAGGTATTGAATTATTTCTTCGTGAGGTTTTTCTTCGTAATGGTGCTATATTATCTAATGTATTTCTGCATCTAATGTCCCAATCTTGGAGATAATTATTTGAGTCTGTTTGTATTGTCCATTTGTCCTTGTAAAGCTGTTGCCAGAATGTTGTGGGATCAATTTGGCCTCTTGAGGTGTAGGTTGTGCGTTTTTGGTTATGGTGTGAGCTTTTTCTTCGCCATTTTAAGGATGTGTTTAATTTATTGTGATCTGACCAAGGCACTTCTTTCCATTTTGTATCTACTAGAGTTAGGTTTAGATCTGAGGCTAGTTTGTATGTAATGAGCTCAAGTGTGTGTCCTTTGTCGTGGGTTGCTTGTATATTTGGCCAGTTGAGGTCACATAGTTGGAGGAATTCCTTACATTCACATACATTGGTTGAGTTGGGATCATCTAGGTGTAAGTTTATGTATCCTATAATAAGTATATTGGAGTTAGCTACACATGTATTCGATATAAAGTCCATGAGTTGTGGTTGGCATTTGTGCCAATTGCCTGGTGGTCTATAAAACAGGACAACATTCAGATGGTCGAGCAAGGATGTATGATGGATTCTTACTGAGGCTATTTCAAGATAAGGCATTACAGACTCAGCTGTTGTTGTTATGATGAATTGGGATTTATGGATTAATGCTATGCCTCCTCCTTGTTTTTATTTTCTTGTCCAATGAGTAATTTTATAACCTGGGGGGCATAAATCTAAAATTGTGGGGTCATTTTGATTATGGAGCTAAGTTTCAGTGTTGAATAGAAGATCGAGGTTGTCAGTCGTTATCCAGTCTGTTATTATTGTTGTTTTATTAACTACTGATCTGGCATTTATATAACCCAATTGGATTGCTTGGTAAGGGTCAGTGTGGTTTGAAGTTTTGATTTTTATTAATTGCTTATTATCTTGCATTTTAGGTTTATTTGGTCCTTTCTTTCCTTTGTATTGATTTTGTCCTTGTGTGGTAGTTCTTCCATTGATCTGGTTATTATTATTTTGGTGGGATATATTGTTATTGGGCGACCTATTAAGATTATATATTGTGGGTATGTTATTGGTAGCTATAAGAGGAGTAGTTAGTGTGTGATGAATAAGGGATAAGCAGTAGATTATTAATAACAGTTTGGTGGTTTTCCTTTTGGTGTCAATCAGGTGCGGTGTTATAGTTATTAGTAGTTGAGTTATTCTAATAGGCCCTGGTTATTGATTTGATATATTGCTTAGTGCAATTTATAATCAAATAAAAAGTTTCAAAAAGAAGCATATATCTTACGGAATATATCTTACAGATAATAGGTAAGCATGAGTATATGTCTTAGAGATATCAGATAGTATTACAGCACTACATAAAAGATCTAATATTCAGTCATAAGAAATGGTTCTTAGAGAAGCATAAAACCTACCAACTAGTAAATAAACATGGGTCTTGCATCAAAAACAACTTAGGTGCAAACAGTTCATATGTTAATCAATGTTCAAAATGGTCTCAAAATTTTCGCATGGCTGTAGCAATGTTTTACAGATTGATGTGGTGAATTCTTCGGCGTATGTTCTCTTAAGCTCGGCGCCACGGGCTTCCTTCAAATGCTGACCATAGACCTCCACGTGGAGCTTGAAATAGGGCCTTCTGATCCCAAATTGTTCCCACTAGGCCGCAAGCTGCCATGGGCTGCTTCCTGTGCTTTATATCAATTTTCCATTTACTTTCCATGGTCTACTCTCTGCAAGGAGTGTGGTGTGTTTAAAGTGAAAAAGAGTTGGAGAAACAGCCCCTCCCCTTTTGGTTATGCAGCCATGTTTTAAGAAATCTATTACTTCTAAAACAGGAATTGTTAAAACATCAAAGATATGAAGACATACCTCTACATCTAGATTGCAATGGGGGGGGGGGGGGGGGAGAGGGATGAGTGATATGGAGAGAAATGGGATTGATTAAACCTGGATAAAAATTTAGGATATTCAGCATTGGTAGACATTAAAATAGTATCAGATGAAACTAGATTTCAGTCCAACAGTTAAAATATAAGGTTCACATAAAGACTGTGACCCCAGAGTAAAACACTAAAGGCCCGATACTCAGCCAGTGGCGATTTTGGGCGTCCTCAACTGCTTTCCGTCACGGGGACGACCAAAGTTCACGGGGGCGTGTTGGCACCGTAGCGAAGGCGGGACTGGGGCGTGATTAAGAGATGGGCATCCTCTGCCGATAATGGAAAAAAGAAGGGTGTCACTGATGAGCACTTGGCCGACTTTACTTGGTCCATTTTTTCTTGTGACCAAGCTGTGAAAAGGTGCCCGAAATGACCAGATGACCACCAGAGGGAACTGGGGATGACATCCTCTTACTCCCCCAGTGGTCACCAACCCCCTCCCACCCTAAAAGAAAACTTTAAAAATATTTTTTGCCAGCCTCTATGCCAAAAATGTCATACCCAGCTCCATGACAGCAGTATGCAGGTCCCTGGAGCAGTTTTAGTGGGTGCAGTGCACTTCAGTCAGGCGGACCCAGACCCATCCCCCCCTACCTGTTACACTTGTGGTGGTAAATGTGAGCCTTCCAAAACCCACCAGAAACCCACTGTACCAACATGTAGGTGCCCCCCTTCACTCCTCAGGGCTATGGTAGTGGTGTACAGTTGTAGGTAGTGGGTTTGGGGGGGGGGGCTGGGGTGCTCAGCACCCAAGATAAGGAAACTATGCACCCAGGAGCAATTTCTGAAGTCCACTGCAGTGCCCCCTGGGTTGCCCGGTTGGTGTCCTGGCATGTGAGGGGGACCAGTGCACTACGAATTCTGGCTCCTCCCATGATCAAAGGGCTTGGATTTGGTCATTTTTGAGATGGGCGTCCTCGGTTTCCATTATGGCTGAAAACCGGGGACAACCATCTCTAAGGATGACTATCTCTAAGGTCGACCTAAATGTTGAGATTTGGGCGTCCCCGACTGTATTATCGAAATGAAAGATGGACGCCCATCTTGTTTTGATAATACGGATTTCCTTGCCCCTTTGTGGGGCCATCCTGTGAGGATGCCCTCATGAAAACTTGAGCGCCCCGTTCGATTATGCCCCTCCACATAGAGTTAAGGGGTAAGACCTTGCCCCAATGAGCTTACAGTCTAAGTGGATACATGAAGCAGTGAGAGATAAAATAACTTTGCAAAGTTCATCCTGGTGCCTAACTTTGGGCGACCTATACAGAATTCCCAAATTAGGGTTAGATTCTATATATGATGCCAAAAAAATAATGCTCAACATTATTTTATAAACCGTGCTTAAAGTTAGGCTTGGCTTAAAGAATAGTGCTTATGCCCGGGAATCACGCCAAACTTTAAGGGTGCCCATTTGCACCAACTGAAATGTAGTGGAAATACTCATGCCTAAATTAATACATATCCCCCTTATTCTATAACTACATGTGCAAATTCTAGCAGTGCTCCTGATCCGACCATTACCCTCCCATTTCCATGCCTCCTTTTTCGACTCGCATGTAAAATTTAGGCATGGATCTGGCACCTAAATTTTAAAACATAAGTGCTAATTAAATCCAATTAGTGCTAATAATTACTTGTTAGGATGACAATTATCAGTGCTAATTGACTTGTTATTCGGATGGTTGTGTGGAGTTGAATTGCTGTCGAGCCCTGTCCATGAGGACGCTGAAGCAGCTTTGCTGAAGTCAGCTTAAGCGAAATGCTGGCCACCATTGGTCCGGCTCGGGGTGGTTCAGAGGAACATGGATATCTGCAGCAATGCGTTTCTAGAGGAAAGAAGTGTATCAGCGCGGGTGTTGACTGCGATGAAGATGACTGGGCACAGCTAAGTACAAGAGTGTTTGACTTTAAGCTTGTGCATTGTGAAGTACAAGAGGGGCATACAAATATTTGAAATGAACACATTTTTTGGACTCTTTTTTGAATTCTGTCTAAAAATTAGAAGGTTTTTAGCCAATGATGAGGAACAGATCTTATTGACCAATATTTAGGTCATTTTGATCATCAGCAGCTCATTAGACCTATGGGTCTGGAGTTCCTTGAGGCTTTTGCTTCTTTATAAATAGACATTCACTCATTTTTTTTGTTTGTTTCTTGCATGGATCATTTGATATATATGGATATGAGTTTTTGAGTTATTTAGATTCTGCATCCACTGCTTTAATTGTATAGAGGATTCAATTAAGTTGCACATGCAAATTGGGCACGTGCCCAAATTTGTAAGCCCAACTCCAAGTGCCATATATAGTATCTGGAAGTTATCACCAATTCTATAACAGCTTAAGGTTATATGTTAAGCTGTTAATATGAAGCTGCTTTAGTGCACCACAAGTTAGGTGTTCCTACTTATGACAGGTCAATGGCTGGTATATGTGGGCATGCCTAAGTGCACCATGCAATGTGCACAACTGATAGCATTTTGTAACATGTGTGCTGTAGGGTATTTTTCCTGCTCTCTCACTTTAGCTGGTCAGAGGCCTGGTAAGCCTGCACCATTTTTCCTGATCTAATATTGATTCTACAGCCTTTCTACAGAGGAAAAATACTTCTTTGCTGCTGCTGACTTCATCCAAAGACGTGTTTTTTTCAGCCAAGCTTCCACTTTATCTCCTGGGAAGGTGCGTAGGAGCATGCCTTACAGAGGCACAGTCTCCAGGAGCATCTGTTGATCTTAGAGGTTAGTTTGCTGCCATCAGGTTTATGACTAATAAGAAATTCTTTGGTGCAATCACAAGGCCTCTTATTGCCATGACCGTGAATTCTGCTTGACGGAAGTAAACCATTTATGATTGGTCCATATGTGTCACCTGGACCGAGAGGGATGCCAATTTTGGACAAGGAGAAAGAAAGAAGAGAAGATTGCCTGGTGTATAGTCAGTGGTGTGCTGGAGCCGGCTCGCACCGGCTCGCAAGAGCCGGTTGTTAAATGTATTGGCATCTTGCGAGCCGGTTGTTGGCCCCTGCGAGCCGGCTCGCCTCTGCTCCCCCGGTCATCCGTCTGCAGCTCTGTGAGTCCCTGATAGCTGTTTCCTTCCGCATCCCTACCTTTAAAAATTTTATTTTCCCTTGAGGCACGCCGGCGTTGAAGGCTTGAAACGAAGGCAGCAGGCTCAGCTTGGTTCCAGGCCTTCCCTTTGTATCATGGCTCCGCCCTCGCCTGATGTATTTCCTGTTTGCGCGAGAGCGGAGCCATGATGCGAAGGGAAGGCCTGGAACCAAGCTGAGCCTGCTGCCTTCGCTTCAAGCCTTCAACGGCGGCGCGCCTCGAGGGAAAATAAAATTTTTAAAGGTAGGGGTGCCGCGTAAGAAGGAAACAGCTATCGGGGAGTCGCAGAGCTGCAGAGGGCATACGGACGACCGGGGGAGGGGGGGAGAAGGCAGATGGAGGGGAGGAGGGCAGGGGGGAGACGAGGGTTGCTGGACAAGAGTGGATCATGGAGGGGATGGCAGGGAGAGAGGAGGGTTGCTGGACATGGGTGGGTGGACGGAGGGCAGGGGAGAAGAGGGTTGCTGGACATGGGTGGGTGGATGGAGGGCAGGGGAGAGCAGGGCTGCTGGACATGGGTGGATGGATGGAGGGGAGAGGAGGGTTGCTGGACATGGGTGGGTGGATGGAGGGCAGGGGAGAGGAGGGTTGCTGGACATGGGTGGAGGAGAGGGAAGGGAGAGAGAAGAAATGCTGGACATGGATGGAGGGGAGGGAAGAGTGAGGAAGGAGATGAGAAGAGGGAAAAGGAAGAGAGGAGAAAAACTGCACATGGATGGAGAAAATAGGCAGAAGCTGAGGACCAGAAATGAAGAAGAAAGGAGGAAAGAAATAAATGGAAAGGAAGCCCTGGAAACGGAGTTAAGAGGACAGATAGCAGCAGATTTGGATATTGGGCCAGAATGATCAGAAAAACAGTCACCAGACAACAAAGCCAGAAAAAAAATCATTTTATTTTTATTATAGTGTTTGGAATATGTTCACTTTGAAAATCAGGTGCTCAACATTAAAAGTTTATATTTATTTACTTATTTATGGCATTTTATCCCACATTAAACATGAATTAGATTGGAACCTGGGATCATTTAATAGTTTTTTCCTGGCGAGAGTAATGCATTGCCCCCCCCCCCCCCCCCCCCGGCTATAGCCAGCTCTGCAATTTTGGGGGGGGCGCAGAGGTGGACGGGGGGCGCAGAGGTGGACAGGGGGACGCAGTGATGGACCGGGGAGAGAGCCTGTTGTTAAAAATTTGCCAGCACACCACTGTGTATAGTGCTCTCACTGAAGAGCTAGAGACTATTTTATCCTAATCACCTGTGAACTGAACTGTGTGCTGCACACTTCGTGAAGTACAGTTTAGAAGCAGTTCTGTGGCTTTCCCAATGACTGAGTAACCAACTGCACAGAGCAGGAACCATGGACTTTTTCCTGATCTACAAGGGCTCACAGGTGCACTCTTCTAGAGCCTAAAAGAGAAGCTGATTCAAGATATCATCTGGACTGCTCGGACTTTGGACTACAGAAGTGAGCTTGCAGGCATTTTCTTCTTATAGCTCAGGTTTTAGTTAGCTCTGGTTTTTGCCTGCAACTTATTGGTTACAACAGGACCTGTGGTTTGTAGCCCAATTATGCTGCTGTTGGTAATCTTTTCTCAGGAAATTATAGTTGTATAATTACTCATATATATTTTTGTTTATCTATTGGTAATAATTAGTATATTTTGGTAGTATACAGAGTTTTCTAATTTGCTTTGCATGTTGCCATATTGTTATTTGTATTTCTATAATAAATAACATATTTCTACTTCTGCATTATTCCTTTCATTGGTATAGCCTGTCAGCAGAGCCTAAGGGCCACATGAGGTACTGATCATATCCTTAGCAAACGAGTCCAGAATTACTGCCTAAGTGATTTTCTGCTCACCTAAGTGCCTTACTCTACAGCATCACTTGGCAACAAGCCCATGCTTTACCCACATTAAGGGACCATTTTACCAAGCTGTGGTAAGCATTAACTTGTGTTTACATAAAATGGCATACAGCAGGGTGCGCTGAGGCATCTCATGTTACTTTTGATATGTGTATGCGCTACCAGCAAGCTAAAAAATAACATTTTTTTGGCCAAAGGAATGTGTCTTGAAGTTGTGAGTGGGTGTGTCTATGTTAATCAATTAGCACAGCTATATTACCACACACCGTTCAGTTCAGGATGAGCACATGAGCCCTTACCGCCTACAAAATAGGTGGCAGTAAGGGCTCATGCACTAATTTTTGTTAATGGCCTTGTGCTAATGGGAACATTAGCACATGGTCATTGAATCAGAAAGTGGAAAATTGGCCACTTTCCGGCTGTGGCAAAAAGTGGCTTTAGTACATGCAAAAGAACGTGTAAGGGCATACTAAGACCACTTTTTGCTGCAACTTAGTAAAGGACCCCTAAGTGAGTTACATGCAGTTTATTGCACCTAGCACATGAGCATAAGTGCCAATTATTAACAGCAATTATGACATAAGCACTAGTATTCTATAAACTAGGTGCACTTCAGTAGCTAAAATTAGGCACCAGCTTATAGTATTTCCTTTTCTGTAACCCACATATGATTTAGCTACATTTGAGTAGCACACATTTCAGTCAGGTGATTTTACCCTGGCAGTAAAGGATTGAAAATTCCCCTCTTTATTCCTAGACTTCACATCTCAAGTATTAACCTCTCAAGTGAAACTTTCTGAAATATTTTGCTGAAATCTGAATCATCTTTCTGTGGATAGATTATAGATATATTCACTTTACAACAAGCATTATCACTAAACAATTCCAAACTTTGTGAGGCATGACTTTCTTTTTATGAAACTATATTTCACTTACTTTCTTTAATCTTTGATCTGATCCTTAAAATTGTTTTAAGCCTTTACCCAACAAAGGCTGCCAAGTTATCGACTCTCTAGTTTCACTGCTGTCCCTAGGCTGTAGCTTAAATAATGACTTTGTGGGAGTCCCATTGCAATCCATAAGATTCATTTTTATGACACTTTTCATTAAAGGTTCTGAAATTGCCTCCTTCAGGATTCTTGTGCTAAGACAGTGTTGGCTGTTAACTGAATTTATTTAAATAACCCTTTCTGGGATTATTGAAAATAGTTGTTCAGAGTCATAAAAAAGTCTCAGAGTAATACTCAGTGGTAGCCATCGCATTTTAATTTAAATGCTGGTGCCAGCATTTACTTAAAACGTATATTCAGGACCGCTTTATATGTAATCTTATAAACCATTTTTGTATGTAATGCTATTCTTATGCATTTCTTCTTTATAATGATTGTTTTTTTTTGTTTGTTTTTATATATTACTTCATTGTATTGCAATTTGTTTTGCTTGTCTTATAGCATGAAAGGCAAAATATTTGAATTTATCATAATTAAATTGTGCTCTGATTGCCAAGTTATAGATATTTGATAGACAATTTCACTTCTGTTTTGCTTTTTTCCCTCAGCATTAAGCAAATTATGGAGAAATATATCAGGCAAACCAGTAGCAACTGGTATGTTGAATGTAGCAGTGGATTCCATCAGTTTTATATTCCAGGCTTTCTACTTCAAGAACCAAATGGTCTTCAAATGCTGCAGATCAGCACCAAATAATGACTGGTTTGCAGAGTGAGCTTTGTTTCTGTACAGAACAGGAAGTCATCCACAGGAAAATTAGCCTTACCAGAAATGTGTCATAAAAATTTATATTAAAAGCTGACCTCAACACAAATTGTGTTTCGGCCACTCAGGCCTGCCTCAGGAGTCCCTGTAACATATATTTATGGCGTTTATAGTAATAAACTTTTGATATGAACTCTTTGAGTCCATTAGAAGTTTTTTTGGATCATTATCCTTCTTGTCTCATGTGCTAGGTGCAATAAACTGCATGTAACTCACTTAGGGGTCCTTTACTAAGTTGCAGCAAAAAGTGGTCTTAGTATGCCCTTACACGTTCTTTTGCATGCACTAAAGCCACTTTTTGCCACATCCAGAAAGTGGCCAATTTTCCACTTTCTGATTTAATGACCATGTGCTAATGTTCCCATTCGTTGTGTTCATCTGCTGTTTGCCCTTTGCGGAGGTTATTTGTTCTTCTGTACTTGTCGCGTCATAAAAAAAATTCCCATGATAATGAGTCTGCATATTCTGTGTATTAAATTCAGGCCTCAATACATACATTTGATTTTAGTGAAATATCCTTGGTTTGAGTTTAAGGAATTGTCATGTGTAGGTCAATACTGTATAATGTGCGCCTGCAGTTAGGCATGTCTGTTACACATAAATGCAGAATAGATGCCACTTATATGCCCTATTCTGTAAGCTTGTATATAAGTTGCCGTATATCAAAAAAGATATAGTGGAATTAGAAAAGGTGCAGAGAAGAGCGATGAAAATGATAAAGGGGATGGGACAACTTCCCTATGAGGAAAGGCTAAAGCAGCTAGGGCTCTTCAGCTTGGAGAAAAGGCGGCTGAGGGGAGATATGATAGAGGTCTATAAAATAATGAGTGGAGTTGAATGGGTAGATGTGAAGCGTCTGTTCACGCTTTCCAAAAATACTAGGACTAGGGGGCATGCGATGAAGCTACAATGTAGTAAATTTAAAATGAATCAGAGAAAATGTTTCTTCACTCAACATGTAATTAAACCCTGGAATTCGTTGCCAGAGAATGTGGTAAAGGCGGTTAGCTTAGCGGAGTTTAAAAAAAGGTTTGGACGGCTTCCTAAAGGAAAAGTCCATAGACGTTATTAAATGGACTTAGGGAAAATTCACTGCTTATTTCTGGGATAAGCAGTATAAAATGTTTTGTACTTTTTTGGGATCTTGCCAGGTATTTGTGATCTGGATTGGCTACTGTAGGAAACAGGATGCTGGGCTTGATTGACCTTTTGTCTTTCCCAGTATGGCAATACTTACGTACTTATGGCATACCATGTAATAGAAAAAGGGGCACACATGTGAGAGTAGCATGGGTGAGATATGGGAGTGCATGATTCTTATTGAATACTATCAGAAATGCATGTTGATTGACAGATCTGGGCTCTGACTCCTATGCCTACCATTGATTTGGCATAAACAGGTGTGTCTTCTTTTGGTGCACCAATGCGGGTTTACTCTAGTATACTGTAATGGCATCAAAGCGCCCCCTGCTGCATTGGGGAGCCAAAAAGGATGCACCAATTTACAGAATTGCTGCTATAGTGTTTTATAACAAGATTGAGACATTCTTATTTCTTACAGTATTTAACTTTGTCAGATTTTGAGAGTGATTGATAATAGCTGGATTGCTAGACTGGCAGACTGCTTTCCTGGCACTGAAACATATGCATTTATTTACATATAGTTATTGATAGTTATTGAAACAAAATATATAGCATTGCATCAAGCACATTGTGCTTTTTTTGGCTTTATATCATTTCTTAATTAAATATTATAGGTATAGAGTTTGCACAATGTTTAGATCTTCTGACTTTGATATTAATGCATTTTTTACAATCAAATTTTGAAAAGATTTATTCTGTACTATTTAAATGATTCAGAAACTATTTTATTTTATTTATTAGCACACTGTTCATTATTTTTATTGTTACTGAACTATTTTTTTTTACTGATGACTGAGATCTTTCTACAACTAAATTATCTTTCTCTAAATGGGTCTGTATATAGCGATTAGAAAAGGTAACATTCTCAGGTTATTACTCTAAGTTTACAATACTTATACAATAAGTAAGTTAGAAAATATATAAATATTTTGTATTTGTTATCCACCAACTGGGCAAACAACTTTTTGACAGTACTATGTAAGCCACATTGAGCCTGCAAATAGGTGGGGAAAATGTGGGGTACAAATGCAATAAATAAAATAAAATATATGCCTTTCCATTGGTATCTTGACTTGTTATATATTCAGATTAGTTTTTGTAGCAATAGCTTTTATTGAATTTTAAGAAAGGAATAAAAACCAGTAACAGCATTATAATAACAGATATCCACATAGCTAAACATTATAGCCAACTACAAGGGAGAATAGGAGGGAAAAATAAAAAAAAAACAAAAGAGGCTTGCTAAATATTAGCTAAACAATGTTTCTTCAGAGAGGTTAAAAATAAAGAACCTGGGACTCTCATCAGCAACTGGCTGAACAAAAATAGAATTTGGGGAGTGATAAACATTTTAAACACATTAATTCTTCCCAATCAAGATACTTAACATTAGTTCTGAGAAGAAAGCAAAATGAAGATAATTATGAAAACTTACTTAGACGCAAGCAAATATAATTATGTCAAATCATGAGAGATTCAGACCTCCAGATATTTTAATTGGAACATGACTTGTACCCCCAGAGTATTATAGTCTACTGATTGTGATGAAAGATCACATCTGCAGGGCAAGAAGACCAATTTGTAATAGTTAATAGAAAATTTCAAATGGTCATCAAAAGCAGAAATTTCTAGCATTATCCGCAGGAAGGCATACAACAGATTAACCTAATAGAGAAAGGTGATAGCATATAAATAAATAATAAAAGTCCCCCTCCCTAACAATTCCTAACTGTGGGCTAGCTCCCTGATTTTAATAGCAAAATCTTCCATTGCTAAGTCAACAAGAACAGGTGATATGGGACAATCTTGATGTGTGCGCTTAGCTAGAGGAAAGGAAGATAACACCACCTTATTCACCCACACCAAGGCACGTAGGGAACAGAACGCCTTAAAACCTTGATAGAAAGGGTCTCCAAAATTAAATCCCTCTCAAGTTTGAAATCATTCAACTTCTTATAAAACTCTGCAGGAATCACATCAGGACCTGATGCTTTGCTAGCAGTTAAGAGTCTGAATATCAAACAGAACTTTGATTAGAGTAAATGGTTAATCTTTCCTCATCTAGCATCAGAACAGGTAACAAGTGAAGTCAACCAATTAGATGAGTATGGGGTGCTCTTGCATCAGAACAGACTTCCTAAAAAAAAAAAAGGAAGCAAATATCTTAGTAATGTGGAGTAACTTTCACACCAATTTCCAAGACAAATCTCAGTTTTTTCCACTTGTTGGTTCACTTTCTGCTTCCTCAATTGCTAAGGTAACAGTTTAGTAGGTTTGTCTGCATTAATAAAGCAATGTTTTATTAACCTTTATCTTTTCCAGTGAGTACACTTCTGCTTTTTACTTTCCGTAAATTATGGTAAATTTGCAAATCCCTACTATACTATATAAGAGTCCAATTTTGAATACTCCTATAATAATGAGTTCAGATGCTTTCTTGTGAGACATTTAGCAGCTGCTACTTGAGAGACATACCTCCCATATACATCAGCCTTAGCAGCATCCCAAACTGTGAACAAGTAATATTAAACTATAAATACTTAGACTATCACTCCTGTAAATCTCCTGGATCAAGTAACCCTGGAGTAGGTAACCCTGGTCATCAAGGGCACCAATCCAGTTAGGTTTTCAGGATTTCCCCAATAAATATGCATGAGACCTATTTGCACACAATGAAAGCAGTGCATAAAAATAGATCTCATGTGTTTTCATGCCCACCTCCGAACTAACCAATGCTCACTCATTGCCCAAGATCTAGGACCACTAAGATGGGTCAACTGATCCAGAGAAACAGAGATATAAGCATGATCCAAGATCAAATTAGGACCAATTTAGCAAGCTATAATCTGTTCAAGAAGGTTCTGAGAAATATTCCACTTTCTATATGATAATAAGTACTATGAACTTGAGAAAAATAAATATAATCTCTTTCCTCATAATGGTAATATTCCCATGCATCCACTAGCCCCAAATTATATATATTGATCTGAAGGGCCTTTACTGAGACTTTTAGAAGGGAGGCATAACCTAATGATTAGTATAGTGGGTTAAAAACCTAGGGAATTGGGTTCATTTCCCACTGTGCCGCCTTGTGACTTTGGGCACTAACCCTCCAATGCCCCACGTACAAAATACATACCCCCCTGTTTACTAATCCATGCTAGTGGCTGCCGTACAACAATGCTGATACAACCCATTCAAAGTGAATGGGCTGTGTTGGCATTAGTGCACAGCAGGGGAGTTATATTGTTAGAAGTGCACTTTTTCTAGAGACAGAGGTGCCAGTACTCAAATGCCAGGCCACACTTCAGGGGTGGGGTGATCACTGAGGGACTCATCCCACAATAGCCGGGCCCCCTGCAACCAGTCACAGAATCTATGATAAGGCAGAATTAGTGTATAGGGCCTGAATTCTTTCAATAAAACTTGGGGATCATGGGTCAATTTTAGCAGACAATGGAAAAGGTACCATTACTCAGTACCCCCAAGTATCCCCTCAAAAAAGACCTGATTGGTAGCCCACTAGGGATAGAGAAAGTACCTGTATATAATATGTAAAAATCACTTTGGTTATACCACAGAAAGGCTGTATACCAAGAATTTAATAAACACACATTTATTCAGTAAGGTATTTTCAGATCTATCCATAGGTCGGAGATTATAATTAAAGTCTTCACCCAAGCAAATGTTACCAGCCTCATGTTGAATTAGCAGGCTTTCTAAGTTCCTACAGAAACTAGTCATATCAGAATTGGGAGCATACAATATATATATATTGCAAGAAGTGACAGGAATATCAACCAGAGACCTATTTAACCTTCCATGGGGATCAGAAGCACACTACTTCTCTAATATAAAGGGACAGGATTTAGTTAGTTAAAAAAAATAACCACATACGCTTCTTCAATCCAGCCACCTCTCAGCTTCAAATGCCCAGTCATGGAAGGTTGTCTTGGAAAAACACAACTGCAGGTGATAAATATTTAAGTATGGATAGTATCTGCTTTGTTTATATGAGACTGTTTATACAATGCACATTCCAAGAACCAATATTAAGAGGCATATACTCCAACTATATTCCTTTCACAAGAAATTGTAAAATCACAGAATGTTACAGTCACACACATTCATATAAGTACCCACCAATCACAAAATCCTCTACAAATAAAGCAAACACTCCACCCACATACATTGAACCAAATTGCAACTATACACACACACGTACCTCAGCAAGAGGGACTCCATGGAGTGCACTATCTATTTGAGGTAAAGACATAAAGGTCAGCCTATCCTTTGTATATGCCACAAAAACAAAAATAAAAAGATGAAGGAAACATAACCCACCTCGTTCTCAACCCAACCCACCCTTCTTAACCCAACAAAAAAGCAGGTTACAAGAAGCCTCACCACAACACTGGATGGGAGAACCAACAACCTCACCCTCTGGGGAACTTGATGTCAAGGGACAAACCCTCCCCACATTTTAACTCCACTCAAACCTCCATCCACCATATATACCACAGTCAACAAGTAAATCTCCACTCAAAGGGCAGTCCTTTTTTCATTATTTTCCTGACAAGGAGAGGAAGCATACTCCTTCTCAAGATCTTCATTCTCACCTGAGAGAGACCTAATGGTGTTCAGACAGTCTTGAATGGCAGTGATGTAGTAATCTTTATGCTGAAATTAAAACTGAAAAGCAAATGGAAATCTTCACAGGGACTTGATTTGATTTGATAGGAGCCAAAAAGCTAAGCCATTTCTCCAAAGTCCCAATTTATAAATCTGGAAACAACTGGAAATACTTGATGGAAATTTTGAATATTCCTCCAGAGGCCATATCTCCGCTAAACACGATTTACTATATTCCTGTTAGAAATGGAAGTCAAGGTCCTGTTAAAGATAATCTTGATTTACAAAATATTTCTGATATTCTAGAACAATCTTCGGACATAATAATGAACAGAGCTACAGTGATTGTATCGCTCGTTTTTGAGCAAGACTATAATACTATCCTAAGACTTTACTTTAAAAACCTTAAGTCACAATTTTATGGTGCTAAGGTTTGGGTATATCCTGACGTTACTAAGTCAACCCAGCAAAAAAGGAAGCAATTTCTTTCTTTAAAACAAAATACAATTGATATTGGTGCTTCCTTTTTTCTTGCATATCCGTGCAAATGTTTAGTCAAGCTGGCTCAAACAAAATATATATTCTTTTCACCGGAGCAGCTAAAAGTGTTTATAGAGATGAAGAGTGTGGTAGCCGTGTTAGTCCACTCTTAAGGTTATCAATAGAAATCAAACAAAATAAAACATGGAAAAGAAAATAAGATGATACCTTTTTTATTGGACATAACTTAATACATTTCTTGATTAGCTTTCGAAGGTTGCCCTTCTTCATCAGATCTGACGAAGAAGGGCAGCCTTCGAACGCTAATCAAGAAATGTATTAAGTTATGTCCAATAAAAAAGGTATCATCTTATTTTCTTTTCCATGTTTTATTTTGTTTGATTTCTATTGATAACCTATAGAGATGAAGAAAGTGAAGTGAAAAGTGATGAAGCACTGGTTAATGCAGCCTTTACTTATGAGATTATTTCTTCTTTGATCTTCTCTAACTCTTTTCTCTCTCGTATCATTATTGTGGTCTAAGAAAGGCTGTAAAATATTATTTTGTATAAATGCACCAAACAGATATTTTCTTTAGAGTATTAAATACTTTGTTAGTATGAATGGAACATTGCTCTTCTATATTTAATTTTTGCCTGTATTTCTTTACAAGGTTTATCCTTGAAAAAATGTGTTAAAAGCATAAATAAATAAATAAATCTGGAAACATCTTCATTGGAGCTTTCTTATATTTGATGACAGCTTTATCCCTAGCTATGGTTAGCAACAGTTGTTCACCATGCAAGTAGTGAAAGCAAGCCACAGTTGGCAGTGAACAATTAGCAGAGACTTTCTGGTACACCAGTGACCAATGTGCTCTATTCAATTAAATCTCTGTAGGAGCATCCACGCTCATGCCAACAGTGGAAAATCTCTTGCACAGTTTTAAAAACATTCTCATTCACCCTCTTCTTTGGAACTTCTCAAATTCAAACATTCAGTCTCTGCTGAGTTGCCCTATTTTACACTCCAGTGATTTACTTTTGAGTAGAATGCACTATGCTATCAATTTGCTCAATGAGCAGTTCTGCTTGTTCCACACAGTTTTGTAAAGCCTTCACATCTGAATGCAACATAGTCGAGGCCATATACACTTCAGTCCTTAAGAAGGATTGCAGATCACAAAAAAATAGACATCAGTCTTTGAAATGGGACCATCAGGAGCACACATCAAATGTGGCATAGGAATTGCTAAAGAGGCATTGCTATGGAATAGCAAGGGGTGGCAAGTGCCACCTCCAAAAAATGGCTTGCAATCCCTTTCAGGCTTATTTTCAAAAAAGAAGGGCACCCATCTTTCTACACAAATCGGGAGATGGGCGTCCTTCTCTCAGGGTCGCCCAAATCGGCATAATCGGAAAGCTGATTTTGGGTGTCCTTAACTGCTTTCCATCACGGGGACGACTACAGTTCATGGGAGCATGTCGGAAGCAAAGCGAAGGCGGTACTGGGGCGTGCCTAACACATGGGCATCCTTGACAGATAATGGAAAAAAGAAGGGCGTCCCTGATGAGCACTTGGGCGACTTTACTTGGTCCATTTTTTTCTTACAACCAAGCCTCAAAAAGGTGCCCAAACTGACCAGATGGCCACCAGAGGGAATCGGGGATGACCTCCCCTGGCTCCCCCAGTGGTCACTAACCACCTCCCAACTTTAAAAACTTTTTTTGCTAGCCTGAAATGTCATACTCAGGTCCATCGCAGTAGTATGCAGGTCCCTGGGGGGGAGGTATGTATGTGTCAGCAGAGGCATAGTGAAGGCATGGACGCCCTTCTTTCAAACATTTTGGACGTCCTGAACTGCCCCCCCCCCCCACAGGGATGGCCAAATTTCAAGGGAGTGGAGTGGAGGAGTGGCCTAGTGGTTAGAGCACTGGGCTTGCAATTCACAGGTGGCCAGTTCAAATCCCACTGCTGCTACTTGTGATCCAAAATCTAAATAAATAAAGAGTATCAGAGGCATAGCAAAGGTGTGGACATCCTTCTCACAGAAACATCCACATTTTGGACTCCTCCTGCCATCACAGGGACGGAGGCATAGCAAAGGAAGTCCTTCACCCATACACTAAAAAAAAAGACGTCCCTGACGAGCACCTGGACTTGTATTTTTCTAAGTTTGTAGATGACAATTTATTTAAGGTTGTAGACGGCTATTATACACACAGCTTCTCTACATGTATGAAGCCATTTGCATGCAATTTCCTTCATGCATGCCCGTTCCTTTCAGAATGGCTAAGGAATCGGTAAGGGAAGGGTTTTTTTCATTCAGTTAGTGCATCAGTTAGTCCACTGCAGTGCCCCCTAGGGTGCCCGGTTGGTGTCCTGACATGTCAGAGGGACCAGTGCACTACGAATGCTGGCTCCTCCCATGACCAAATGAGTTGGATTTGGTCATTTTTGAGATGGGCATCCTCGGTTTCCATTATCGCCGAAAACCGGGGACGACCATCTCTAAGGTTGACCATCTCAACATTTAGGTTGACCATCTCTAAGGTCGACCTAAATGTTGAGATTTGAGCGTCCCCGACCATATTATCGAAACAAAAGATGGCCACCCATCTTGTTTTGATAATACGGGTTTCCCTGCCCCTTCGTGGGGCCATCCTGCGAGGACGCCCTCAGGAAAACGTGGGTGCCCCGTTCGATTATGCCCCTCCACATTGTTATAATATTTCTCTCAAAAGGTCTGACAGTGGAGAGACCTTTCTGAGATCACACCAGAATTTGGGTATTTTATCTATCTATCTATCTATCTATCTATCTATCTATCTATCTATCTATCTATCTATCTATCTATAATGAGAATGTATCCTGGTCATGTATAATGGCAATTACATATGTAATTGCTGATATAGAATTTGTGCTTAGTGACCAGCATTCCAATGTATGTGTGTGTGTGTGTATATATATATATATATATATATATATATATATATATATACACACACACACACACACGCACACATACACAGATTCTATATTAGCAATTACATACGTAATTGCCATAAATAATAGACTACTAGGATACATCCTCATTTTAGCGCCTAACATCAGTCATGAGCAATTATGCCATGCAAAAACTGGTGTAAACGCTCATTCCTAACTGCTGTCAGTTATGTGTGTAACTGACAGTATTCTATAACCTTAGTACGTAAGTGATGGGGACACCTCCATCCCACCCATGCACCTCTATTGGACCAGTGGACCAATGTGTCTCATGATGGCCGTGGATTCATGGCTGCAAACCACAAGCAACTTGAATACCTGGTGTTCAGCTTGGCTACATTGGTCTGTGAATTGTGTTTGACTGATCTGTCTTTGTGTAGAGGCACTCGGGAGAAATTTTTGATATTTTCTAGCTGTAACTGTATGGCAATCCCCATTAACAGTGCAGTGGGTGTTGTTGTTGTTTTTTTTTTTTTTAACATGCAACACTTAACTGCTGTCAAACCTTCTGGATGACCTAAGAGATCCTGATCTAGCATCTAGTTATATTTGGGACCTAGGATGGACACTATCTGGTCAATATTCAAAGCAATTTGAGTAGGCAGGAAAGGTTGGAACCTTGCATCATGTAGCTATAGTTTGGCTTGTTTTTCCCCATGTCAACATTTTGCACTTGCTCCCTTGGTTTGGAGTTGGCTGACTGCCAGTATTCACCAGCACTTAGGGACTCTTCCACTAAAGGGTTGGCACGCGACAACAGGTTTCTGTGCACCAATCAGGAACTACAGCTAGGCTACCATAGGAGCCTGGCAGTAGTTCCTACCCCCAGCACACGCTATTTCCGTTGCTACAAAAATGTTTCTATTTTTGTACCGCCGGGTTAGCATGGGAGGCATTACCGCCACCTCAGTGGGTGACAGTAAGTGATCTCCTCCAAAATGGCCACATGGCATGTGGTTCACTTACCGCATAGCCATTTCTTTTCCTGAACAACAGACAGTCTTTTACCTACTGTGGTAAAAGGGGGCCTCAGCGCACGTCAAAAACACATACTGACACCACTGCATGACCCCTCTTACTGCAGCTTAGTAAAAGGACCCCTTAACCAGGCAGTGCCACTGAATATCAGCACAAAACAATATCCAAATTTCCATGCAAAAGGGAGCACATACGTCACGTTAAGGTAGACAACAAAGACCTCTGAAAAATGCATAATTTTACTTAGGCTGAACTTCTGGGGTAGGAGACAATGAATCATGCAGTCATCTTTAAACAAGATTGCTAGTGTCTCCCTTCCCTGCTGACCACCAGTAGAATTTGAACCCAGACTTTAAAACTACTTTCCAGTATACTAGGACCATCTCCACTCCTCCTAAACATACTCAGGGTGAAAGTTGCTTGGATAGAGCATAACTCTTTTTCAGTCTGAACTTGTTTGCCTTTGCTAGATTTTTTAATATTCTGCTCAATCTTGCAACCATTTGTGAGACACTTTACTTCTAAATGCTTCCATTTTATCTTTCAGGTACTCTTCATCTTCATTGAACCAAAAAGGATTTCATTTTTTGATTGCATACCTGCCTTTATTGAAATGAATGTGAACTGATTTTTTCATAACAGTTTCTTAAATAAACATTTACGTTCTGTAATAAGAAAATGATTATTGCTTTTTTAGTTCATTCTGCATTCCATCAAAGTTGAGTCTCAATATCTTGTTCTTTAGTACTGCATATTTCATGATACCCTTAGGTATATTCCAAATGTGATGATACCATTATCATCAAAACTGGATACATACTTTTTTCATTACTATTCCCAGTACCAAGTAAGCGAATAAATTCTCAGTTTTTAATCTAGCTTGTTACTCAAAAAGTAATTTCAAGACTAGGGATGGGGGAGCTGGTCCAATTTAAAGGAAAATTGCATTCTCAAAATCATGGCATCCATTGCTCTGCCAGGTGAATTTACCTTTCTGGCTGGACAATTGCATTTTAGACCTTGGCAGACTGCAAATTAGCTTACTTTGGAGGGCTGTCTACGGCTCTTGGCAGAATACATTTTTTTTTATTAACATAAAACTCAAACCATTGCTATCATGACAACATTTCCACAAGCAGCTGATTTTCTTCTTACTTTTCTGAAGGGCCCTTTTACTAAAGTATGCCAAGCAGTTAACTCATGAATTATTGCATGCCGTTAGTGCAAGAGCACAATAACCACTACTCAGGTGCATTAAAATACTGCTTATTCACGCAAACTTAATAGCTTGTTATGGGGTGGGATAAGGTAGGGCATGGACTGCACTTTGCAGTTAATGTATGGCACTTTACCACATTCTGTCACTGTTACAATTAGTATGGATGAACTTACTGCCTTCTAAATAAGAGGTGGTAAGTGCATCTGCACTATGAATACATTTAGGGGTAGATGGGCATTAAGGGGGGGAAATTCATTAAGGTATGATAAAAGTTCACCTTTTACCGCACCTTGATGAACCTTCAGAATCTGCAAACTGCGAGATCCCAGTACTGCAGGTTGCTGATTCCATTGGTAAAATAATAATGCTGCTTGCAAGCAGCATTATTCTATGTGTCTGGGAGCATCAGGCCACAAAGTCACATCCTGATGCTCCCAGGATGGCATAGCAGCCCCCGCCCTGGCTAAAGTCCCTCCCTCACCCCTTCCAGCTTAAGGGCCCTCCCCCAGCTCACATTGCATTTAATTTGAGGTAAACCTAAACTTTCCAAATTAACATGTGACCATTAGCCTGTGAGCCCTTACCAACACCTATTTAATAGGTGGAAATGACTCACGCGTTAACCATGCGCTAATTGGTTGGCATGTGGCAATGTAGCTGTGCTAACTGGTTAGCACTTGGCATGCCTACTGTCTGTCCCCAAACACACCCATGGCACTAAAAAACACAAAGTAATTGTATTAGTATTTGTTAGCTATATTTTGGGGGGTTTTCTTAATTTCAATTACTCAATATTGATTGGATAAATGTAACATCAGGGCATCAGGGCCAGTCTTAACAATTACGAGGCCCTGTGCAGACCAGTTTGCTGGGGCTCCCTGCCCCCACCTAGTCACACCCCTTGTTGACAAGATGTGTTTAATTTTCTTTTTTTTTATTTCAAATAAAGACAAATCAAGCAAAACTTGTACAGAGAAGCTATTTCAAATAAGCACAATGCTATTATAGGAAATCTTTGTGTTTGAAAAGCAAAACCAGGTGTATGTAAGTACTGGATAAATGAATTAAAATAAATGTCCTTAATATGTAAAACTTAGTAGCAATAATGAAACAGTGACTGAATATTCACATAGCAAGCAGTCTGAGCCAACAGATTTATTTTCCACTGAGCATAATTAACATTGTATGAGCTTGGCAGGTAATAGTGTACTGAACTGGACAATATTGGCACATTTAGACTGACTCTGGACAGTTCTGCATGAAAGAAACCCTTCCCTCATTATTCAATACCTTCTCTGTGAAATAGTAGTAATAAAAAAAAAGTCAAGTGCATTTTCATAATATACCATTGCATTCCACAAAGCAAAAGGAACACAAGTTCCCAAAAGCCATCTTTTTTTTCTTTTGATGTAAGTACAAGAAAAAAAAAAAGATTTAAAATGTTCCCAGGTTTCAACCTAATTCATGTTTAATGTGGGATATAAATGAAATAAATAAGTAAACAAATAGATAGAAACTCTGAATGTTGAGCACCTGATTCTCATAACATGATGTTCGTTTAGTGGCCCTTTACCAGGAGAAAAAAAATCTCTGCTTGAATATAACAGTACTAGGGTGTCCCTTTAACCAGCCCCTCCAAATGCCAGTGGGGAAGGCACCTGATTTTGAGGGCTTTACAGCTAAATTTTATAAGTATTTTCATTCTTATTTAGTGCACCCTCTAACAACCTTGTTCAATAGCTGGGAAGCTGGTGCTAACCTCCTGGATTCTTGGAAATTTGCGGGTGTTACGGTGCTTTTAAAACCTGGGAAACTATCAAACCAATATGGCTCTTACCATCCCATCTCTCTCTGAGATATTGATTATAAGATTTTACCAAGATTCTTGCCCACTGCTTTTATTATTATATGCCCCAATTGATACATGATGATTAAGCTGGCTATATCCATGGTCGCCAAACCTTTGATAGCATTAGGAAGGTATGCCATAAGATGGCAAGCAACTCAAGGACATAGATCTCCATTAATTCTAGGTATTGATGCAGAAAAAGCCTTTGATAGAGTATACTGGCCATATAAGTTTTCAACCTTGGAAAAACTGGGTATCACGGGGTGATTTTTGCAATGGATCCAACTGATTTGCAGGGATCCCCTAGCTAGTTTACAAATGAACGGGCCTTACACATACATCTTCACTCTGGTGAGAGGAGTACACCAGGGATGTCAATTATTGCCATTGCTTTTTGATTTGGTGATGGAACCTTTTGCTCAATAAATCCAGGCAAACCGGAAATTCCAGGGTATTTAATGTGGGGTGATCCACAAAAAGATTTTACTTTTTGCCGATGATGTACTTTTTATGC
Source organism: Microcaecilia unicolor (assembly GCF_901765095.1). Taxonomy (NCBI): domain Eukaryota; kingdom Metazoa; phylum Chordata; class Amphibia; order Gymnophiona; family Siphonopidae; genus Microcaecilia; species Microcaecilia unicolor. The sequence goes on along the minus strand of NW_021963508.1, from coordinate 47,428 downwards.
TTTTGGAACCCCACTCCTCACTGACAAAGGTTCTGTCGCAATGCATACATTTGGGGAAGACTCTTGTTTTTCTATCTACCCTACTAAATCAGAATTATTGCATATCTCCATGACTCCTGTAGATCAAATGGAAATTAATTTCCTTTTAAGTGGGCAACCAATTATATTCGCTATTTGGGGATGAATTTAACTGCAACCTTGGATAAGGTATATCAAGCAAATTACCCCATTCTACTTAAGTCTCTTTCGGCAGAGCTGGATAGATGGGAACATCTTAATATTTGTTGGGTGGAATGCATAGAGACAATCAAGATGGTGGTGCTCCCAAAACTGTTATATCTTTTTACAGCACTTCCCAAATCTTTACCGGAGGCCTTCTTCCACCAATTGCATAAGAAGATGCTTCACTACATCTGGAGGAGGAAGGTCCATAGGGTGCAAAGAAAGATGCTATAAAGACAACAGGGGGGTACGGCAATACCCAAATTCAAATTTTATTATCAAGCCATGCAATTAAAATATCTCACGTCTCGGATACAAAATACACAGAAAAGCTGGGTTCAGTTAGATCAGTATCTGGTGTGAGAGATGCTTTTAAGAGTGATTCCCTGGCTACCTTTAGATACCATTCACAGCTTGAGGTGGGCAGGGAACCCTCTCTTGGGCTTGACTATGACACCTTACAGTTCGCACAAAACGTTTGAAAAAAAGGGCATATTTTTCTGCCACCTCCATTTGCTATGCAGAAGGTTTTGTTCCAGGCCACCAGGATAGCACTTATAACAGATGGAGGGGCAATGACCTACTTTCCTTAGGTTAACTGCTTGAGAATGGAGGGTTTCTCCCTTTGATGAGCTGAAAGAAGATGCACATCAATACGTTGTCGTCTGTGCTGGTGGATCAACCACTAACTGTAACCATTAGAATTTCAGGTTGTGATACCTATATTTGCAACAACAAACATTCTTCATAGAATTCATTATATAGAAGTTTTTCAGACTACTTTTGTCCTACAATATCTCTATTTAAGTAAAGTTTGAACTGCAATTTTCTTGATGAATTATTATGCATTAGGTTCAATTCAAATCACTGCTACTAATTCTTAGACAGAATTCTATTACTAGACATTAATAACATAAATGAACTGTGCTGCATAGTTAACACAATGGAAAGTTTTCTTTATTGCAATAAAATTATGTATTTCTACATTGGGAGCATAGTAATAGGCACAAAAAGAAGCTGAGGGGCCCTTTTACTATGCTGCATAGGCGCCTTTCAGGCTTATTTTTGAAAGAGATCGCTGGCGATCTTCCGACATAAATCGGGAGATCGCCGGTGATCTCCTGATCCCAGCCAAATCGGTATTATCGAAAGCCAATTTTGACCAGCCCCAACTGCTGTTTCGTCGCTGGCTAACCTTCAAGGGGGCGTGTTGGTAGGGTAGTGACGGCGGGACGGGGGCGGGGCAGGGACGTGGGTACGAGATGGCCGGCTTCGCCTTATAATGGAAAAAAAGAGGCTGGCTCGAACGAGTATTTCACCGGTCGGACTTTGTCCATTTATTTTTAGGACCAAGTCTGGAAAAAGTGCCCCAACTGACCAGATGATCACCAGAGGGAAGCAGGGATCACCTCCCCTTACTCCCCCAGTGGTCACCAACCCCGTCCCACACACAAAATAAAAACATTTTTTTGCCAGCCTGTATGCCAGCCTCAAATGTCATACCCAGCTCCTTGACAGCAGTATGCAGGTCCCTGGAGCAGTTTTTAGTGGGTGCAGTGCACTTCAGGCAGGTGGACCCAGGCCCATCCCCCCCCTACCTGCTCCACTTGTGGTGGTTAATGTAGAGCCCTCCAACCCCCCCCCCCCAAACTCACTGTACCCACATGTGGTGCCCCCCTTCACCCCTTAGGGCTATGGTAATGGTGTAGAGTTGTGGCGAGTGGTTTTGGGGGGGGGGATTTTGGGGGCTCAGCACCCAAGGTAAGGGTGCTATGCACCTGGAAGGTATTTTTGTTTTTTTTATATTTTTTTAAGTGCCCCCTAGGATGCCCAGTTGGTGTCCTGGCATGTCAGGGGGACCAATGGACTAGAAATGCTGGCTCCTCCCACTACCAAATGCCTTGCATTTCGCCGGGTTTGAGATGGGCGGGCCTAGTTTCCATTATGGCTGAAAATCGGAGCCGGCCATTTCATCTAAACTCGGCGATCCTGCTCTAAACCCCGGCGAGCAATTTTGCCGGTGCCAAGCGTATTTTGAAAATACGCTTGGCTCCGCCCCCTCGTAGAGCCGGCCCTGAAGATGGCCAGCCAGCGATTTGGCCGGCGCCATTCGATTATGCCTGGTTAACGCGTAAGACCTTAATGCTAAGTGAATGGGTGGCGATAAGGTCTCAGGCCCAAAATGGACGCGTGCCAGTTTTCATTTTCCTGCAAGTCCATTTTCAGCCAAAAAAAGGCTTTTTTGCAGGTGTGCTGAAAAATGGACCTGTGCACATCCAATACAAGTGTCTACACCAGCACAGACTACTTTTCGGCGCACCTTAGTAAAAGGACCCCATTACCACAGGTTTGAAACTTGTGAACAGTAACTTCAATCCTCCAGGTTTCAGCCCTATCTTATTGTCTTATTATAGATACTCATAATTGAATTATATAAAAATATTAGGGCCTCTATTACAAAGCCTTACTACCGATTCTCGGTGCAGCAAATGAGAGGAAGCCCATTCAATTCCTATGGGCTTCCTCTCATTTGCCTCACAGAATTCACTAATGCAGCTTTGTAAAAGAAGCCCTTTGGGGCCCTTTTACTAAGGCGTGCCCAAACGTGGCCTGCTCTGGTTTAGGCGCATGTTTTGGACGCACACTGGTCCATTTCCTTAGCGCGCCTGGAAAAAAAGGGATTTTTTTTTATTGTGCTGGAAAATGGATGTGCAGCAAAATGAAAACCAGGGCAACCATTTTCGGCCTGAGACCTTAACACCACCCATTAACTTAGCGGTAAGGTCTCACATGCTAACCAGGCGGTAAGTATCCAGTGTTCGCCAACTGCTGATCACCATCGGGTAAGCGCCCCGTGTAGAAAATATTTTCCACCGCGTGTTTTGGATGCGCACCAGAAATGAAATTACTGCCCAGGGCATGCGGTACCTGGGCGGTAGTGCCAATTTGATGTTTGTTGGACATGCCTAGGTGCCTACGTGCCTTAATAAAAGGGCCCCTTAGTTCTTAAGGAGTTTCCTTAGAAAATTGAGAAGAGATTTGTGGTTAGACATGACTAACCACAAAGAGGAAGGGAAGGGAAATGGGACTTCATATACCGCCTTTCTGAGGTTTTTGCAACTACATTCAAAGCGGTTTACATATATTCAAGGAATGAGGGCTATGAAAAGATTACATTATTTATTTTAGTAAGCATATCATTTGATGTCCAAACAACATTTTGACCTAGCTATCATTAACCTATAATTAGAACTAATGTTAGTTGCTTTGGTATTAGGGGCATGAAGGTGGTGGAGGATGGAAATTAAAGAAGTTCAATCTGAAATTACTGCAATAGGGTATATTCTTGGAAAGATTTATGTACCCAGAATAAGATTGATGGCACTTGATTTTGTTATACTTGGATGTTTTGAACAGCAAGTCAGCAAGACAGATGTGAGTTTCCTATTATCTGATATGGTTTGTCTGGCTTTTCATTTGCCAGAGCTGTAGTGATGGATTGACTTAATGCTCTTCTTAAAGACTTAGAAGTAAAACAAATACCAGATAAATTAAATTAGATAGCTTTTCTGGGTCAGACCAAAGAATGATATTGAGAAAAACATCGAAATTTCATTTATATTAATGATGTACATAGGGGCCCTTTAACTAAAAAATGTTAAAAATGGGGTTAGTGTGTTTTAATGCAGGACTTTCCCTTGCGCTAATGCAATTTCCAACAGGGCCCCAAAATAGGGCTTTTTTTCTATTTTCTTTTTGTAAGTCCCATGCTAATTTTTTCTATTAGCGTGTGAGACCTGCAGAAATATTAATGCAGGAGCACTTACCAGCTCCAATTCAGAAGGCACTATGAGCCTCTTTTACTAAACCGTGCTAGCGATTCCTGCGTGGTAGCCGATTCAAATTGAATGGGCTGCGTTGCATTTGCCAAACCGGGAATCAATAGTGCAGCTTAGTAAACGGGGCCCTATGTGCTCCTGCATTAAAACTGCATTATCCAGTTAGTGTACACTAATGTACTATTTACACTAGCTGGATAGCTAGGGAAGGAGTAGCTTAGTGGTTAGTGCAGCAGCCTGAGAACCCTGAGACTGGGTTTGATTCCCACTGCAGCTCTTTGCGAATCTGAGCAAGTCACTTAACCCTCCATTGTCCCAGTACCTATATATAATTTGCAACCTGCTTTGATTGTAACCACGGAAAGGCAGTATGTCAATCCCACCCCCTTTCCCTTTATAACACTTCCATGACCAATCTCTGTCCATGACATGCTCCGTCCTGAAAAACAGTGCACAAATAGCACACAGATAAGCAAAATGCTTTAATGCATTTTGTAGTAAGCGTCTTTTTCTCACATTAAGTGTGCGTTAGTGGTTTAGTAAAAGGGCTCCATAATTACTTAATTCCAACTTTTTATAGAAACTTTGAACAGGCAAGTTTTCCTTCATTAACTCCTCCATAATGAAAAAGGAGACAGATATGGCTGAATTATGGAGGAAATATGCTTATGCTATTTTAGCTAAATTACCTCCATCTGCTAAGTTGATGTTCAGGGTTGTTTGAAAACAGACCTATAATTGGCTACAGATAGTTTATTCACTTAGGGGCCCTTAGCACCATTTCCTGCATGCTAAGCCCATATTTAACGTGTCAGTAAAATAAGACTTTTTTAAATTTTTTTCTATTTGCAGGCCATGCACTAATGTTATTATCACACATCAACGGCACATAATTAGTGCAGGTCATCTACTGCCTCCTATTAAGAGGTGCTGTGTGCCCCCATGTTAAGCCTGCATTACTCCGGAAGCACATGCTAATCATAACATGCTACATGAATAATGAATCCATTCCTATTCCCTGTCCATTGCATGCAACCTCCTAAAAAAATATTTTTGAAAAATAAATAATGCACACTTATGGGCTCATTTTTGAAAGAGAAGGACACCCATCTTTCGACATAAATCGGAAGATGGGCGTCCTTCTCCCAGGGTCGTCCAAATCGGTATAATTGAAAGCTGATTTTGGACGTCCACAACTGCACTCCGTTGCAGGGATGGTCAAAGTTCAAGGGGGTGTATCGGAGGCATAGCGAAGGCGGAACTTGGGCGTGCCTAACACTAGGACGTCCTCGACCCATAATCTGCTGTCATTCATGAAGCCCTGACATCTCATAAAATACTACTGTAACCGAAAAATCTTTCCCTTTGGTACTTCCCACAAAAAAAACCAACCTTTTAAGAACAGTTCCTTTAACCTACATTTCTCCTTTGCTTCTGCTCCCCCCTCCATCTTTGAAGCTCTGACGTACTGAGAAAATCTCATGTAATTTCACACTACCCTGCATTTGCAGCACGTGCGATGGGAACAGCCTTTTCTCAAATATACATGTTGAAAAAATTAACAGCATGGACATAGCAGATCCACATGGAGATGTTGGCTGTTACACGTAGATGTGGCAATTTCACAGCTTGCATGTGTAGTTGCATATATTACAAACCTACCCTTGTAAGTGTTGCCAGTTATGTGGCAAAGCTACAATTTAGCAAGATTTCATTATAAAGGTGAACAGAAACTACATGAGATTAAAAAGAATGATATTCGTAAACGGCATTTTTGTTACAAAGAATGTGAATGGTGTTCTTAGCTAAGTCTTGGGTGCTGAATTCGAAAATGAAATCAGTTTTTGCCTATTGGGCTCAGTTTTCTTGTGACACACTACCCTTTTTATAAAAAATCCTTGAAAACGCTGCATTTTGGTACCCTGCTGTGCAGGGCCGCCGAGGGGGGGGGGGCGGGGGACAAAATCCCCAGGGCCCGGGACTTCAAGGGGGGCCCGGTGCCAGTCCCACCCGCCCTCTGAACATCTGCCACCGGGCCGGCCCCCTGTATTTAAATCACCGCGCGGTGCGACTCTCCCTCTTACCTCTCTGTGAGGCGGAACTCCACCCTTCGGGTCTCCTTCCCTCCCTTTATCCCGCCCTCGGGGGAGCAGCAGCAGCAGAGGTGACCTCGGAGGGGGGAGGGAAGCGGCAACCTCGGGGGCGGGGCTGCGGCAGGGGCGAGGCGGCCTTGTCCCGGGCCCAGCCAAGTTTCTCGGCGGCCCTGCTGCTGTGGATTAATTTAATTCAACAGTTGTAATTGTTGGAAAAACAATTGAAATATACTAGGAATTACAATATAAAACCCTTAGTTTAGAAAGCCACCACCAGGAAATAAGGGAGGTTTGGCAACATTGCCCATGAGTCATGCTCGAACATGTTCAAACACGTTCTGTTGCATCAGTTGCCACCTGTATCTCAGCATTGAGAGTTCAGTCAACAATTGCTGTTGGAAGCGACTGCTTGTAGTTCTACGTTTGTGAAGGTTTGTGTTTTGTGTCATTTCAGAAGAAATGCCTCGTACCTGTGCAAATAGCCCAAATTCTTTTTGTTATATCTGTGGAGAGTTTACTCTGAAATCGCAAAAGCGAAAACTTAATCCTCTTGTAAAAAAGTGCTACGAACTATATTTCGGGTGTAAGGTTGGTGAACAGGACCTCAAATGGGCTACACTCCTGACAGGCTGGTTAAAAGGAAGACGTCACATGCCCTTTGCTGTTCCCATGATTTGGAGGGAACCAACGTATCACACAACAGACTGTTATTTCTGTCTGACAAAAATAGCAGGATTCACCTCGAAAACAAGGAAAACTGTGCAATATCCTAACTTACCATCTGCTATAAGACCTGTATGTCACAGTGAAGAATTGCCAGTACCAGTGCCTCCTGAGAATTTGATAGTGAGTGAAGATGAATACAGTGACAAACATGCAGAAGACAGAGAAGGGGATATGCATACCGACCCATCATTTCAGGACCTCTGTGAATCAAATGTGCCCCACTTTTTGACACAAGGGGATCTCAACGATCTTGTTCGTGATTTAAATTTGTCGAAGCAACAGGCTGAGCTTTTAGGTTCGAGATTAAAAGGATGGAATCTTCTTTCCTGCGATATGAAAGTGATTGTTTTTCGTGACCGACATGCTATTTTTTCTGAATATTTCTCCAAGGAAGGTGACATGGTCTTTTGTAATGATATCGAATCCGTTAGAACAGTTCCACCAGGACATTTCTCAAATGGAAAAGCGTTATCAAGGCAAATGGAATGCCGCAATGTTGTCCGACTACTGCTGGATCTTACGGAGAGACGTTCCCGAGGCAAAGCACCACAGGAAATCAGGAAGGAAATCTTTTTAGGTATGTTTCTTCACTTCTCTTTACTCTTATGTTGCTTATATCTTTGATTTCTTTGTGTACTGACACAGTTTTTTTGGAACTCTTGTAGCAGAAGCGTGTCATTTTGCCAGATACATATAATAGCTACATACGCCGACACAAGCATTTACAAAAACCATTATTACATGAAAACTGAGGCCGATACAGAAATTCTGAAATGAGATCTGGATTCAGGGAAGAATTATCTTCCAGAAAATGTATGTTTTGTTCTTGTTACAGAAAAAAAGGTTTTTTTTGTAGACCAGTGATTCTTAATCCTTTGTGTAAATCCTGGCTAAGCATTTTTTTAAACTAATATCCCACTGACCAGATGTAAAAACTGACATGGAACCATTTCCTCCTGCACTTCCATTCCCTTTATGAAATGGAAAACGTGTGTGAAGGGGTACCCAAATTTAAGCACCAATTAGACGCCCAAAACACAGCAGCCAGACTAATGTACGGTAAAACTCGATTTGAAAGTGCTAAACCCCTTCGAGAAAAGCCACACGGAATACCTTCAAAATCTGCACCTTGGTCCACAAAATTATCTACGGCATAGTCCCAGGATATATGACAGACCTCATAGATCTACCAAACAGAAACAGAATCGGATCATCACAATCATACCCAAACCTACATTACCCAAATTGCAAAGGACTTAAATACAAAACAACTTACACATCCAGCTTCTCTTACATAAGCGCACAACTATGGAATGGACTCCCAAAAATGGTAAAAACAATCCACAATGACCTAAACTTCAGGAAATCATTAAAAACCCACCTCTTCAAAAACGCCTATCCCACCGATCCAACTTAAATCCCCACACCCAGGAACACAGCATATCCAATGATCGTACTGGACAATGACAATCCTTATTCCCTTCGACCCTCAGGACACTTGACTCATACATACCTCATTGACCACAATACAACCTTGTATTTGTTATCAACCAAATTGGCAAACGCCTTTACGGTACTATGTAAGCCACATTGAGCCTGCAAAGAGGTGGGAAAATGTGGGGTACAAATGTAACAAATAAATAAAAATAAATAAACATCAGTTTATAGAATAGGTGCATTACTTGCGTGAATGATGTCACAAATTGGTATTTACTTGCATATGTGCTAGGTAGCATGCTATAACATTGATGTGCTAGTCACATGTGACCAAATTCTATAAATAACACGAAAAAGTTGGCACCAAAAAAATAATAATATGCTGTTTTTTTATAGATAACATGTTCTATAAATGATGCTGAAAGTTAGGTGCCATTTACAGAATATACTTAGTGCCAGGATTGGCACCTAACTTTAGACACAATGATTTACACCACGTAAGAGTGTGCATAAATTGTAGGAATGCCTTTGATCTGCCCGTGATGCTCCCATGGCCACACCCCCATTTTGAGGCTGCAGGTAAAATTTATACGTGGATGTCCAGACTAAAAATGCCAATTATTGCTGATAATTCATTATTAGAACCCAATTATCAGCACTAATTGGCTTGTTATTCAATGAAAATGCATGCTCACTATTAAGCACATTTATAGAATTTTGGGGTTTGATGTGTAATGGCAAATGGGCTGAACAGGTGGGTATAGCCTAAGTGTATTATGCTCATTCCATCTAGCACCTTATAGAATAGTATAAGATGGGCGCATTGCAAAGGCACACTTAAGCACACTAGCATATGCCTGCCATTGACTTGGTGTAACCTGTCATACCTAAGTTTCGGCATACCAAAGTGACTTTGTGCTAATATTTTATAAAGAGGTTTGCATTAACACCATTATAGAATTAGTGGTAAGCACACTTCTTTATCACATCTACTTTTAGGGCCTCTTTTACTAATGCACGCTTGTGTTTTTGGTGCATGCTAATATTTAGGGCACGTTAAATGTCAGAGATGTCCACAGGAATACATGGGCGTCTCTAACATTTAGTGTACCTTAAATATTATTGTGTACTAAAAATGCTAGTGTGCCTTAGTACAAGACCCCCTTAGTTCTGTGCAAGCCCCACTCAAATCATGCCCCTTGAAATATCTACTTACTCCCTAATTATATAAAAATCAGCAAAAACTGTGCATGCAAATTTGGCCACACACCCAATTTGTGTGCACAATTAAATCGAATAGCAAACCAATTAGTGCCAATAATTAGTTTTTTAACAAGTAATTATTGGCATTAATTAAATTTACTTGGAACTTATTCACATACATTTAGGAACAGGATCCATACCTAAATTTTATGAATGAGTAAAAAAACAGGGGAGCAGAAATGGAAGGGTCATGGATGGAATGCGGACGTTCCTAGCATTTACATGCCTTATTATAGAATAACAGGGATACAATCTTTATATAGGCACATATATTTGCACCACATTTCATTTGGCACAAATGGCTGCACCTAAAGTTAGGCACGATTCCAGGGTGTAAGTGGTAGAATAGCACTTTTTTCAGTGCCAATTTTTTAGGCACTATATATAGAATCTAGCCCTTAGTGTAGATTTCCACATGTAAATAGTGTTTTTCTGAAGCCATTCTTTAAGCATGTATGCCATATGCATGTGTAAATGCCAGTAGTTCCACTTGTAAATTGTAAATAGGGCAGGGGGGGGGACTTTATGGTACTAAAACCTCATGGTAAGAGCAGTTACAGGGAAGTTCCAAGGTCATAATCTCATCTTTCCATAGGCAGTTCTTTTTACGAAGGGATGCAAATATTTTACTTTGCAAAAGGTTTCCCTTATATAAAAATGTATCTTATTGGAATTTGTGTGAATCAATACCAAGTTTCCTAAATTATACATGCTGGTTTGAAGTGGACCTGAAGTTAGCATACTGAAAACATGCCTTGGGTAAAGGCATATTGATACTCTTCAAACCAATCTATTTTTCCAATCTTTGTTCCATCCTTTAGTTATAATGAACTATGTGATACTTTTGTTTTTCTTCTGGAATAGTTTCTTTCCAGAAATGTCTTCATAGGCAACCTGATTCTCTAGGAATAATTCCAGTACATTTCCATCACTAGAACTGTAGAACATCATTATATTGAAATGGGTAAACATGTATATACATTCTAAATGTCAGACTTAACTCTAAGCAGAGTAACGTCAAACCTTGTAATTGGTGCATTTTCTAACTTCATTAGTATGATCAAATGTTCATTTGAATGCTTCCTTTGATTTGCATTTTTAATTCACGGTTGTCTCTAGGCAATCCTGTAGACTTTTTAATGCAGATGAGAACTACGCAGAACTAGTCAGTACATCTCAAATTTTCAGGTTTCTGCCAGCACTGCATTAATTCACATTCGTCCAATGCAAGTTAATTGTTCTACTTCCTTTAAAAAAAAATGTTTTTACAGTAATAATGTTTCTAAAAAGACAAGCTCATTTATCTCTTACTGCAGAAACATTTTAATGAGCAACTCTACTTCGTTCTCCTTAAAACAATAACTAACTCAACCTGTGCATGGTTTCAGTCACACAGCTTACCTTGTCTATCTGAAATGAGTGGCTCCCAAGGGCTAATTAGAAATCCTAGGCAAATGATAAGTAGCTCACTATAATCCATTCCTAAGAAATGCGCATATTACGTCTAAAAAATATAACAATATGAGAATCTTTTGAGGATGCCTATTGAATAAGTTTTCCTTAACTAGATTAATTAAAAGGAAGGGGATTTATTAAAATGACACTGTGCCCTGATAAGCATTTCGTTTCATTTATTTATAGCATTTGCATCCCACATTTTCCCACCAATTTGCAGGCTCAATATGGCTTACATTTGCCGTAATGGCGGTTGCCATTTCAGGTTAGCAGAATTACAAATGGTATTGCGTTAAGGTGCATACATACATGGTAACATACATGGAATAGATCATGGTATATATATATATATATATATATATATATATATATATATATATATATATATATATATATATATATATATATATATATATACCATGTGCATACATACATAGTAGAGAAGGATACATTATGGTATTGCATAAAGGTTCCTAAATAATAACTTGGATTGTAACATGCATTAGTTCATCGACTAAAGAGATATATTTGACATAAGGATTCAAGTATTAGTGGTTGTTCATTCCTAGCAAAGAGGTTAATCAGTCAAATGATAAGATTTCGGTTTTGTCTAGATCATGTAAAGTCTTATTATTTTGTGTTTACGATGGATGTTTATGGTATGCCTTCTTGAACAGATCAGATTTCAGTAGCCTTCGGAAGATAGTTAGGTCTTGCGTTGTTTTTATGGCCTTCGGTAGTGCGTTCCATAACTGTGTACAAACGTATGAGAAACTGGTCGCGTATGTGGATTTACATTTTAGCCCTTTATAGTTAGGGTAGTGTAGATTGAGGAATGTGCATGCTGATCTTTTTGCTTTCCTGGTAGGCAGGTCTATGAGATCTGACATATAGGTCGGGGCTTCCCCGTGAATGATTTTGTGTACCAGGGTGCAAACTTTGAACGCAATTCGTTCTTTTAATGGGGGCCAGTGTAGTTTTTCTCTTAGGGGTTTGGCACTTTCGTATTTCGCTTTCCCAAATATGAGTCTGGCTGCTGTGTTTTGAGCGGTTTGAAGCTTCTTAATGATTTGTTCTTTGCATCCGGCATAAATGGCATTGAAGTAATCTAGATGGCTTAGAACCATTGATTGTACTAAACTGCGGAATATATCCCTGAGGAAGAAATGTTTGATCCTTTTAAGTTTCCATATTGAGTAGAACATTTTCTTTGCATCCCACTTGAACCAATATCCACCAACTCTGCAATTCTGTTCTATAGCTTGTTTACAAATGACAAGCTGTCTTGACCCTGGAAGTGTAAGTTAAGGACAGAATGGGACAGTTGAAATAATGCAAGGGCAGTCTGACCATGACAGGGCAGCATCTGAGGGCCAAAAACAGTAGGGGACCTCCTCTCCCTTAGTTTCCATCTAGTTTAAACATTTTGATAGGTGGTTAAAGGTCCATTACCGTTAGTGCCCGGGAGCACAAATCATTGTCAGTCTGCCCCTGCTCTAATGTAATCAAAGTACTTAACATCAAACATTGCTGATGCATTTTTACAACTGTTTGTCTTCCTGCATTGTTTCTCTTCAGATGTAATATTTATTTCCTGACAAGATAACTGGCTCATTACTTTAGAACTTATATTGTATTATATAGGTAAACAGATTTTGTCTACAATAGTTTCATAGCTAACCCATATACAATACTCTAGAACAGAAAAAAAGATCAGTAAGTTGGATGCCACTTTGAAAAAAGAGCCATGAAAAAGTAAATCTCATAAACATGAGCTTTATTGCCAAAACACCAGGATCTTAAATGTCCATTAATCTGGAATGCCAATAAATCTCAGGATTTTATGATGTGTTGTTTCACCACTTTCCAAATTGCTCTCTAGCTTTTTGCTTCTCTCTAATTTTTGATGTTGCTATTTTTATTATATGGCAGTTTCTTTCTGCTTCTTTGGGCTTTCAACTTGAGCCTCACCATTTAGTATTCTGAAAAAAAAAGTGAAGACCTATTTCTTCCAACGAGCAATTGATCATGACTATATAAAGTGGATAGGGATTGGGAGTGTCATTTCATGTTAGGGAGGGGATCATGGATTGTGACATATCTTAGTGGGTATCAGGAGGGACCTTTCATGTTGGGTGGGGATGTGGGTGGGGTTGTGACATGTCCAGATAGGATCGACAGAGGACTGTGTTGTTGGGATGGGGACAGTTATGGTGGGGTCAAAAGTTCCAGGGGCTGTGCCATAACAGCACTTGGAGTGGTGGTAAGTTCAGCTGTGCTATCAGTAGTCCATGATAGTACCCGGTACTGACCTGTGCACTAGCTGTTACACCTAGTCACATCTCCACCTACCCCTAACATGCCCAGATTCCTCCCACTTCACTGTTAGGCAGGTCTGTGTTACTGTTTACTGAGTGCTAAATCTCATGTTAGCTGCTTAATGCAGCTTAGTAAAAGGGCCCCATAATTTCCATTTATGAAATAGGTATAGAATACATGTGTGTGTGGCGGGGGGGGGGGGGGGGGGTTATTTAAAAATGTTTATGGATGCCTGGTTATAAAATCCACTCCCCTTCTTGTGTGTTATTTTATTTTTAAAGTTTTTTTTTACAAACCTATATTGTTATGATCCATTATATTTTTATATATATTTTATTACTTCAATGAGGAATTTGCTGTGTTTTGTTAAATATGTTGCCTTATATGTCCTCCCTTTACTACATGGGGGGGTGCGGGGGGGGGGGGGGGGAACTGCTCTCTTCAGTTTAAGGTGGCTCATTATAAAGTTACATTTTAATTTGTGAACTGAATATTTTGCAATCGTGTGAAACAACATAACACCTTAAATGGTTAATGACAGAGCTTGTGCTAGAGACCTCTCTGTGCCATATCTACTGAGTCATATTAACAAAGGTATCTTGCTCTTTGAAATACCCAACTGCAGTTAAGATGGCCGCTAAAACATTTGGGAAGCTTGCCAGGTGCCCTTGGCCTGGACTGGCCGCTGTCGTGGACAGGATGCTGGGCTCGATGGACCCTTGGTCTTTTCCCAGTGTGGCATTACTTATGGACTTGTCATCTGAAAGAAATTCATAAATTTAATGGAAAACAATATTGAGTCCAATATTCAAAGATAATTATCTGGATAGTAGCATGTGCTACCTGAATAAATGCCACTGATTTGATCCATCCATAATTTTCAACATGTTTATCTGGATAATACCATTGAAAATCATCGTAGTCTGTCCCAATGCTATTCGGATAACACCAGGATGATTGTGGTGGCAGAGCCAGAGTTGTATTGGAATTTGACAAACTTAGAGCAAAAAGCTGTCTTAAATTTTCTGGATTGTTAGACAATAACAATTTAGGTTCAAAAAAATATAAGATATAGTTTGATCTGGGAACGTTCATTTACCCTTCAGAGAGCTAACATTTGGAATGATATCCCAGTTCAGATTCGGCAAATACCCTCTTATTCTTCTTTTTGTAAGGCACTTGAAACTTAATTATTTTCTAGACAAAGATAGTAGGTCAGGTAAATTTATTGTAATGTATAATTCTGTGTCTACTCAATGTTTTTATATATATATATATATATATATATTTCCTTCTAATGTGAAGATTCTCTTTTTGTTATTCACTTTGCATTCAGTTGGATAAAGGTGGAATACAAGCAACATAATACAATACAATTCAATCTGGATAACATATCTGGATATTCAATGCCAATATCTAGATGTCAGCCAACTCTAAATATTGCAGTGTAATGTTTAAACACCATGGCTAGCATTAAAAGAAATGCCAACTGCAATTTAAATATTGACCCAATATATTTTTTCTTTATTTTCTATTTAATTCATGTATCGTGCTACATACCAGTAGGAGAATATTTCACCCTGACATCTTTTCTGCTAAGATAGAGATACATTAGACATTTCAAGTCACACAAAACAGTCAGTCTGGCCTTCAGATCCAAAATGTACAACACAGTAATGTCATTCATCTCTAGTATTTTGAATGGTCTTTTTTTTCAAAATGATTCCTCTAAGCCTAATGAATCAAATCAACTCTACTCTGCTCAGTGGTCTACAGTTAGGACTAGAATGTGCCAGCCATGGGATATCAATCATACTCCATTTTGTCTTATACATGCTGATGTGATTGATGGGAATGGTGTTTATTTGGAGTGTTGCCTAAACAGAGAAAAATAGATTTCTGTTGTAATGAGACTTGGATGTCTCTTTATAGTTTGGATACACTTATATCCCACTAGTACAAGAATTTCACTTCTTCCCACAGAAGGCAACGTTTTGTTGCAGTTACTGTACAAGATTTAAGCGATTGACTTGAGTTTGTTTTCACAAATATATGATGGTTCAAAACCTAAAACTACACAAAAAATATAAAATAATGGTCATAAAAAATAAATATGTAACGGACTGAATATTTTGACATTTAGCTATTTTTATAATATTAAATCTAAAAAATAAAGGAAGAGATTAATCATTTACACATTGCACCCATTTGGCACTGGATGCTGCCATAGATGCAGTTCATATCAACTTAACATTTCAAAGATAGTAGAAAAGCAACACAAATTGTATCGATTTATTCACTCATTAGGGGCCTTTTTACAAAGCGGCAGTAAGCCTAATGCGGGCTTACCACTTGCTCTTTCGGGACTGTCACCAGCCCAACTTGGCCACCGGTGGTAGTCCTGCCCAAATGTGTGCCATTTTGGGGGGAAATCGGGCATCGCCATGTGCTGCCCGGTTACAGCTGGGTTAGCGCATGAGCCCTTTACATGTATAAATTGCATACAAGTGTAAAAAGCAATTTCTCAATGCGACTAATTACTCTTGTAGATGCCTGGGATACATAGATTCAAGGAGGATGTAGTTTGTGTGTGGTTCCAGTGGTCCAAAAATTATATATCCAGGTCTTTATCTGCCATCACGATGTTACTAAAAGCTGATATTCAGCCCTTAACTGCATAAGATACAGCTCATATGTTTGCATAAATAGCAGCCCAATATTTAAGCAGTTCAGCTTGTGCGGTTAGGGCTGAATATTGCACTTAACTGCATATGTTTTAACAGTCAACATATAAGCAGATATTCAATGCCAGTGAACGGATATTGTCTGGCAATGAATATCCAGGAATGCAGCCAGTGGGAGACATAAAATTGTTGACTGCCACCTGTTGAACATCGACCGGTGTGCTAGTCTGATAAGGCAGCCTCCTATCTCTAGGTACGTTTAGCTGTCTAATTTATACTTGGAAAGATTATGGAAATTTTCAGTCACAACCAAGCTAGATTGTGGTTTGCTGTTGTGTGGTATGTTGGTGGCATAGGTATGTATAATTTAAACCAAGGATAACAATTTCTGTTTCTTCTTCAAGTTGTACATAGGTCTGCTGTTTAAAAGTATCACAATTTATAAATAAACCAGAAGATGAACTCCATGAATATTCATGAGGATATCTTTAATACTAGACCAGTTTGTGGGGCCCTTGTGCAAAGGCATGGGAGGGCTAATGCGTGGGTTGCGTGTACCAAATCAGCACTACCGCTGGGCTAGCATGTGTGGCTGATGGTAATTCCAAGTTTGGCATGCATCAAATCTCACAGTAGAAAATAATTCCCAGCGGTAATTGGCAGTTGACATGCACTGCATGGTTACCACACAGGTAACACATGAGCCCTTACTGCTAAGTCAATGGGTGGCATTAATGACTCAGGCTGTTAATAGGCATGTGCTAGTTTTAATTTTGCCGCATGTCCATTTCTCAGCTCATGAAAAAAACACTTTTTTCAGCCACAGTAAAGAAATGGCCAGCGTGCATCCAACCAAAGAACAGAAGAACAGGAACCCTTGCAGCTGAATAGACACAACAATCACAGCAAGGGCGATGGAAAGAAGAGGGAACAATTGATGATATAAAAGCTTGCACTTTATTAAACATCCAGGACTCAACACAGTGTTTGAGGATTTTCTACAGAACATCTATATACATCCATTTCAAGTGACTCCTGAGGAAGGCCTCTTGTAGGCCGAAACATGGCTCTTGTTGAGTCCTGGATGCTTAATAAAGTGCAAGCTTTTATATCATCGATTGTTTCTTCTTCTTTCTGTTGCCCTTGCAGCTTGCGTCCAAACATGCACCCACACTACTACAGACCACTTTTTATAGTGTCTTTGAAAAAGGACACTGTGACACTGCTCTCTCTACCATTAACAATATTGAAATCAAACCCTTTTCTGCAATTCTGCATACCTATAAAATGTACTACTATCAACCTTTTTCTTTATTCTAACATTGTTAAATGAATTAATGAATTTTAGTGTAGTAAACCACTTTCTAATGAAAGACTAGAGCGAGAAAAAATGAAAATAATGTTTTATTGCTAGTTATTGCAGATACTTCATTAAAACGAACAGATGTTCATGCATAAATTCTATGCCCATGTTGCTCTGTGCCTTAGGCATGTTCTCAAGGTTCATTTTTCTTGCTAGTTTGATTGAGTTTAGTGGATTAGTTTGTTACATTAGCTCAGTTTATATATATTGTAAATTTGCAATTTAAAAAAGTCCCCAAAACCCATAAAAAAGGCAACATATCACCTTTGCTATTTATCTATTTAGTTTTGAATTTCCAAAGGCTGCTGAAAAGAGTCATCTTTGTCTTACAAGATTCACTTATTTAAAACATTTATTACTTTTCATACCAATTAGTTTATTTTTCAGATGTGAGGTTGCAATCATCCTGTCTCTTCCTACCTCTGAAGTTCTCATAGAGAGGATACTAGACATTTATTGTAAATGAAGTCATAGCTTTATTCTATGCAAATGCATACTTTGCACCTGAGTCAAATGCAGGAAATTGTTAACTACTATTCTCTTGAGTCACATCCACCATAGTTCAAGATAGTCCAACATTATGGGGTCCTTTTACTAAGGTGCGCTGAAAAATGGTCTGTGGTAGTGCAGGTGTGGGTTTTGGGTGCATGCAGATCCATTTTTCAGCGCGCACCTGTAAAAAAATGCCATTTTAAAAATTTTTGCCGAAAATGGACGTGCGGCAAAATGAAAAGTGCCACACGTCCATTTTGGGTCTGATACCTTAGCACCACCATTTACCTAGCGGTAAAGTCTCACACAGTAACCAGGCAGTAATGACCTCCGCGTGTCAAATGCCACTTGGCGCGGGTCCAATAGCGCATTGAAAATAATAAATTATTTTTCGGATTGCGCGTATTGGACATGCACCAAACATGAAATTACCACAACAGCCCACAGTAGCCAGGCGTAAACTCCATTTTGGCACGGCTTACACGGCTTAGTAAAAGGCCTCTATATCTCTTTCCATGGCTCTGCTGTGTTTCTGTGGTAGGCGACTTCCTCTAGCACTGCTGTGCTCAGCTCATGCCACACAACTTCCTTTTTGGTTGCATAAAACTATGAGGTGAAAGCTGTTTGAATGGAGTAACACTCAAACATTGTTTTGATATGGAAACAATAATAATAATAATAATAATAATAAACATATCAAACCATGTGATGTCACGGTCAATAGATTTCAAAGGATGGATTTTACAGTTTAACCACAGTGTAACTGTCTCATGGCAACAGACTGTACAGTATAGTCTCAATGATCTGACTTCCGATAATCTGACCAACCAGATTATCCGACAGACTCCCCTCCCCTCCCCTCCCCTCCTAGTGATGTCATCACATTACTGTTAGGAAGTGTTCATGCTCTCTTCCTGATTTCTGGCTTAACATGCTGCTGGATAGTGTTAATAAATAAAATAAATAAATGATCAGAAATTGTGGGTATTTCCTGATTTGTGTAAAGTGTCACAAGATAGAAAAAAGACATTTCTTTCTGCCACGCAGGGAAGCACGTAATTTTGGGATGCAGGTGTTTATTAGGTTTCTTTGTAATGTATTGGGACTTGTGAAGCTCATAAGTATGTCTTTTTTGAACCTGCACAATTTCAAAGTTTCCTTGAGAATAAGAAAAAATCTAGTCTTGCTGAGACAAGGGAGTGGGGTATCATAGAGAACCACCAAGAAGGTTTTGCAGATAAGAGCTGTTTATATTTTGGACTTTAAATGAGAGCTAGGCCTTTTCTTATTATATACTAGTAAAAAAGGCCCGTTTCTGACACAAATGAAACGGCGCTAGCAAGTTTTCCTCGGAGTGTGTATGTTTGAGAGAGAGTGTGTGTGAGAGTGACTGTGTGAGAGAGATAGAGTGAATGTGCGAGTGTGTGTGTGTGACAGAGAGAGAGTGAGACTGGGTGCGAGTGTGTCTGTGAGAGGAGAATGTGTGTGTAAGCATGAGAGTGTGTGCCAGCCCCACCTCCCTCCCAGTTCCAGGGTCCCCCCTACCTCCCACCCTCTGAGTTCCAGGGTCGTCCCCCCTCCCTCCCTCCGAGTTCCACGGTCGTCCCCTCCCTCCCTACCTCCAAGTTCCAGGGTCCCCCCCTCCCTCCCCTGCATTATGCTCTTTCCCCTGCATTCATCCATATGCAGGCAACGTCCTCTGTGCCCTGCCCCCTCCATCCATCCATGTGCAGCATCTCTCACCTGCCCCCTCCACCTCCCTCCAAGTTCCAGGCCCACCTCCCTCCCTCCCTCCCCCCTCTGAGTTCCAGTGTCCCCCTCCCTCCCCCCCTCCCCTTTCCCGGGTCCCCCTTCCCTCTGTCCCTCCATCCCTCCCTCCCAGTTCCCGGGTCCCATGGAACTGGGAGGGAGGGGGGATGGAGAACGTTGGAGAAGTGACATCAGCAGGTGGTTACAATCCCAGTGACATACATTGGAACATTGGAGGAGAATGTTGGAGGAGTGATGTCAGCATGTGGTTACGATCCCAGTGAGACACATTGGAATGTTGGAGGAGAAAATTATTATATTAGATCTTTGTTTAATTTCTCCTCATTTCCTTATTGGATCTCCTCAATGATTTGGTTCTATAAAGCTATCCTGAGTTAATTATGTTTGAGTTGATTTTCTGATTGATAGAATATTGTTTAGATACCTATTGCTACTCAAATTGTTTGATTTGATGTAATAATAGTAATAATAATAAAAATTGTGTAACAGTGAAGGGATGGGTGAGACAAACCTGTATAGAAGAGGAGCAGGCCACTGAGGGGTGTGTTGAAATCTGCTTCGCCTTCTGTTTCGCTGCACCCTATGCCTGGAATAAACTTCCTAAGCCCCTACGTCTTGCCCCATCCTTGGCCACCTTTAAATCTAGACTGAAAGCCCACCTCTTTAACATTGCTTTTGACCCATAACCACTTGTAACCACTCGCCTCCACCTACCCCTCCTCTCCTTCTTCCTGTACACATTAATTGATTTGATTTGCTTACTTTATTTTTGTCTATTAGATTGTAAGCTCTTTGAGCAGGGACTGTCTTTCTTCTATGTTTGTGCAGCGCTGCATACGCCTTGTAGCGCTATAGAAATGCTAAATAGTAGTAGTAGTGCTGAGAAGGAGAGTGAAAAAAAAAGGCTGAGTCAAGGGGAAATGAAGAGCAGGCAGAAATATTAAACCCTCTACTCTCAAGTATAAGAAGTCATACTGTAGGTGATATTCAATCAGCGGTGGTCATCATTTTTTGACACAGTGACCATGGCCAGCTAAATTATCCTCGGATATTCAGTGCCAGGTCACATGTGGGCCCCAGCACTGAATATCTAGGGTTAAATGGTGGGGGCACTGCCATTGGAGCTTACGTGGGTCCTGGCCAATATTCAGCAGGGTCGACAGTTATACAGGCCATGGCTGAATATCAGCCAAGACCCCTATAACTTTACAAAAATTCCCCGAGCCCTCTCCTGCCCCCCCCCCCCCAAAGCAGTCCCCTCCTTGTCGTCCTTCTACCACAGCACATTGTGTCACAACCCTCCCCTCCCAGAATGGCCTCCAACCCCCCCCCCCCCTGGGCCTACCTATATCCTTGATGGTCCAAATGGGGGTCATAGGGGCAGGTGCAAAACCCACTTACTCCTGTCCCTCATGGCTGCTTTAAGAAAATAGCCATCTGGTCACTCACAATCACAATCAGCCATATTTTGCTTTTCCTTTTTTGCTGGTGGAGGGTTGGAGCTGTTTGTGCTGAGTTTGTGGGTTCAGCACCCCTAATCATTTTCAAATGTTGGCTTCTATGGTTGGGCATAAAGTTATTCCAGAAAACTTGAAAGGAGTAGATCCCTGTGTTGATAGTTGCAAAGGATTTGGGTTTTTTTTTTTCAATGGACTCATGGTTATCTAGTAAAGAGCTGATGAAAGTAGTGGTAACCACAGATTTTAATAAGCTCCGCTTATAAAGCAGTTGAGGTTTTATTTACCTCTATCTGATTTTAGATCACTGTTGCAAGGCACTCATTTAGTGGGTCTAGATTACTAAAATGTCTAATATTTGTATTGCCTCAGACAGTTTTGTGTTTGCAGCAGATTGATTCAAATGCAATATATGACTGGTCATTCGAGTGAGTAGGATGAGCAGAATCAGCTCTGAATTAAACGTTTTTTTTTTTTTTTTTTACTGGTTTCTGGTAGTTGTAACAAGTAAATTTAAGATCCACCACAGTACATTTAAGGTATATAACAAAGACCCAAAATACTTCAGGAGTGTTTGAAGTATGTATTGCAATCATCAGGATTGAATTGATCATGGTCCCAGATTTACAGGAAGTAAATTTAGTGGGAGTGGACAGATACTAACGGGGCTCTTTTACTACTGCGTGGTAGAATCTGGTTTTTATTTTTTGTTACATTTGTACCCCGCGCTTTCCCACTCATGGCAGGCTCAATGTGGCAGGCAATTGAGGGTTAAGTGACTTGCCCAGAGTCAAAAGGGCGCTGCCTGTGCCAGGAATCGAACTCAGCTCCTCAGGACCAAAGTCCACCACCCTAACCACTAGGCCACTCCTCCACATCCTAACAAAAGACTTTCCCATGCTCTAAGCCCAGATATTACACAGCAATTTTTAAAGCATTTTCTTTCTGTCTTTTTGTTGTGTCCTAATGTTGCCATTAGCACGCAGTACCTGCCTCTGTGTTCCCGCATTAACCCAGTTGGAATGCACTAATATGAACACACTAACTGGTTAACACTTCCATGCCCATTCTCCACCTATGACATGCCCCCTGGAAAAATATTTTTTAAAACTACGTTAACCCTCGAGTTAGAGCATGCCATAGAGGAGATACTACAAAACAGTTTAATGCATTTTGCAATAGCCTGTTTTTCTCATGCTATGCATGCATTAGAGCTTAGTACCCATTAGTAAAACGGCTTCTATGTTTTCTGTAGTAGGGCCGGAACAATGGAATATGCTGCCAGAGGAGTTATGTTTGGAACCTGAATATTTTCATTTCAAGAAGCTCCTGAAAGCATTTTTCCTTCCCCTCCACTTTTTACAAAGCCGTGCTAGCGGTTGCCGCTCGGTAATGATGATACATCCCATTCGCTTTGAATGGGCTGTGTTGGCATTACCGCACTGGCAGCCACTAGCACAGATTTGTAAAGGGGGGGGGGTTAATGAGGCTTCTGGGTAGATAGGGAGATTTATAATAGGGAGGGAGGCTGTCTTCGTTTTATGTACGTGAGATTTAATTATGAATGTGAATCTGTAAGCTGCCTTGAACATGAACTTTTTCTAGGTGGATCATGATTCAAATAAATTCCATTGATGGCTTTATTGCATTTAATTTGAAAAAGAAATGAAACAAAACATCCTGTTTCATTGCATTTTTACTTTGGTTTCAGATGAATACAAATCCCTAGAGAGTACATGGATAATTTAAGGCAGCTAGACACTTATTTTATGCTAATATAGCTGACTGGTGCTTAACTCTATTTTTCCCAGCACAAAAAGCATCTAAGTATTTGAAAATATACCCATTTTAGAACTCATAAGCAGTTATGAATGTGTTATATTATGTAACTAGTAAAAAAGGCCCGTTTCCAAAACCAATGAAACGAGCGCTAGCATGTGGCTTTTTTTTTGTGTGTGTGTATGTGTCACAGAGTTATTTTGTGTTTGTGTGTGTGTGTGAGTGTGTGAGGGTGCGTGTGTGTGCAGGTTGTTGATGTGTGTTTTTTTGTTTTGTTTTGTTTTTGCTTGGGGGTTGGGGGATGTGCTGTGCTGTCCTTGGTCGCTGTTTGCTGCTGGCTGGGTCAGGGTAATCCTTCCAGCTGGGCCGCAGCTTGTCCTGTTCGCCCACGTCCCAGATGGTGACAGGCACGTTGTTTTCCGGCTCCTCTGACTCCATGTCAAGCGATCCCAAATATAGTCTGTGCTATAGGCCCTCTGGCACTTCAGTACTGGCATTAGGCATTTAAAAATTTCTCCCCCTCCCCCCCCCGGTCTATTTTTGCACATACCCACAGCAGGAATACTCTTCTCTCGTTCCAGCTATGGTTCTGTGTTCTCCGTGCTGCACAGATAATGAGCCATTCTGCTGGGGAATGCTCCTCCCTTATTGTCACGTAGTTTCCCTGATTGGTCCATCTTACGTTGCCTAGTGTTGCCTGGGAACGGTGTTGTGATGGTCCTTTGTGTTTCAGAATGTTGAGGGTGTTTTTTCTGATTGGTCCATCATGCGAGGGCGGGGCAGAGAGACATGGTCAGTGTTGTGGCTTCACCACCATGAATCCATGAACCCTTCAGGGAGTGACTGAGTGACTTCAGAACGTTGTCTTCAGAATGTTGAGGGTGAGTTTTATTATAGTAGATAACTGAGGACTGGAAGAAGGCCTGGGAGGTTGTTGTTATTTTTTAAATTTTTTTATTTCACTTAATTTTTTTTCTTTTTGCTAACCACTCAACAAAAAAAAAAAGAATAATATCTGTGCAATGACCATAAATAAAGAACGCAACATAAACAAAAGAATCTGATGGAGCACTGACTGCCAATGTGCCACCAAAAAGGAATATTTTCCTTATATATAATGAAACGCTGAGAAATGTTCAACGATGAATTGTCTAAGTATGACATTTTCTCCGTTTAAATTTTCTTTCTGGGTCAGTATGTTGCATAAACTACCTCAACTGAAGCACAGTCCATATGCTCTCAAAGCTGATATGTGAAGCCCAATGTTGGATAGGTTAATTCATAATTTATAATGCACATTCACACACTGAGCAATGCCCATGTACATTTTCAAAAGTCAGAATTGGGACATCTTGCTCATGACATCCAAAAAACGTCCATGTCAAAGCCATTTTCGAACAGGAAAAACATTGGGATTTCCTGTTTGAAAATCCATGAGAAGGACTTTTGTGTGCTGAAAACGTCCACAATGAATAGCCATTTTCCAAAATGAGAAGTCAAAAATATGAACACCAAAAAAACAGACATAAAAAAGTCATGGCCACACAGACATCGCTGCAGAGCAAAGCGGTAGCCTAGTGGTCAGTGCAATGGAGTTTAAAGGGGAGCCAGGTACCATTCTCACCTTAATTCCTATTTATTTATTGGTTACATTTGTATCCCACATTTTCCCACCTATTTGCAGGCTCAATGTGGCTTACATATTACCGTTAACGGCGTTAGTCGATTCCGGTATGAACAAATACATGGTGTGAATAATACAAAGTGATATTGTGGTGGAATGAGGTACATATATGGTAGGTTGGATTGGAGGGGTCTTAGAGAGGGAGAGGGGAGGAAGAGTCAGGTAATGTTCGTTAAGGTCTTGGTTTCATTGTGATGTAGATGTCCAGGTATTTTATGTTCGGACGGTGGGGTATGCTCTTCTGAACAGGTCAGTCTTTATGTTATTGTGAGCCCTCCAATAACCAATTGTGAGCCCTCGTAAACCAATAACAATTGGAGCTCTCAAAAAGCCACAGAATCAAAACGTCTGTTGCAACAAATATTTATTGTTATAAAAACACTTTGAAGATTCAATACACTTCAAAGATGAGACACGGTGCTGCCTTTAAGAACTGCAAGAAATGCCTCAGAAACGAACTGCAGAATTAAACATCTAAATTATGCCTTTCACAAATCGAGATTAGGGTTTTCAGCAGATAAGGAATAACGCCTTGGAATAATTATGGCTAAGCACTGCTATTTCAGTTTTTGTACAGGTATTTCAATTAGGCTGTTCGTGTAAATTGCTCTTTTTAGCTTTTGAGTCTCATATTCTTCTATTTTTAAATTTATCTTTTGGAGTCACTCCGACATAAATTCCTCCCTGGATAAAGCCCGTGAATAAGGAGAAACCATTCTTTGGCTACAGTTCGGCATGTATTTAGCTTTACAAATATGATGCTGTTATAGGAGCCTCTCCACCTTATTTTCGAAAGGAAAGATGCCCATATTTCGACCCAAATCAGGAGATGGGCGTTTTTCTCCCGTGGGCACCCAAATCGGTATAATCGAAAGCCAATTTTGGGCATCTTCAACTGCAATCTGTCGCGGAAACGGCCAAAGTTGACGGGGGGTGTTGGAGGCGTGGTGAAGGCAGGACTGGGGTGTGTTATCGGCCGAGGAGAGATGGGCGTCTCGGCCGATAATCGAAAAAAGAAAGGCATTTGTAGCGGAATTTGGGTCACTTTTTTGGACCCTTTTTTTTCATGAACAAGTCCCAAAAAAGTGCCCTAAATGACCACCGGAGGGAATCGGGGACGACCACCCCTGACTCCCCCAGTGGTCACTAACCCCCTCCCACCCAAAAAAAAGAACTTTAAAAACTTTTTTTTCCAGCCTGTATGCCAGCCTCAAATGTCATACCCAGCTCCATCACAGCAGTATGCAGGTCCCTGGAGCAGTTGTTAGTGGGTGCAGTAGACTTCAGCCAGGTGGACCCAGGCCCATCCCCCCTACCTGTTACACTTGTGGTGGTAAATGGGAGCCCTCCAAACCGCCCGCAAATCCCACTGTACCCACATCTAGGTGCCCCCCTTCAGCCATAAGTGCTACGGTAATGGTGTAGAGTTGTGGGCAGTGGGTTTGGGGGGGGGATTTGGGGGGCTCAGCACCCAAGGGAAGGGAGCTATGGACTTCAGAGGTAGTTAACTTTATTTTTAATTGTTACAAGTGCCCCCTAGGGTACCCGGTTGGTGTCCTGGCATGTGAGGGGCACCAGTGCACTACGAATTCTGGCCCCTCCCATGACCCAATGCCTTGGATTTGTTCGTTTTTGAGCTGGGCGCCTTCGGTTTCCATTATCGCTGAAAAACGATACCACCCAGCTCAAATCTGCACAAATCCGATGCATTTGGCTGGCACAAACCGTATTATCGGAAAAAAGATGGACGCCCATTTTTTCCGATAATACGGTTTGTCTCGCCCCTTCACATACCCGTTCTCGGAGATAGACGCCCATGGAGATGGGCGTTTGTGTTCGATTATGCCCCTCTCTATATGAATTTATGAACTGACTGAGAAGCTAACATATTTATTGAGATAATTTCCAACAGTGGCCAATTCAGGACACAGGTACCTGGCAAGATCCCAGAGCAGTATATCAGATTTTATGCTACTGATTCTGGAAATAAGAAGTGAATTTTCCCAAGTCCATCTTAATAATAGCCGATGGACTTTTTTTAAGGAAATTACCCAAACTTTTTAAAACCCTGCTAGCTAACTGCTTTTACTACATTTGCTGGCAACGAATTCCGGAGATTTATTTCACTTTGAATGAAGAAATATTTTCTGTGGTTTGTTTTAAGTTTACTATTTAGTAGCTTCATTGCATGCCACTTAGTCCTAGTATTTTTGGAAAGAGTAAACAAGCAGCTGCACATTGAGCACCGGGTTTCAACGTATCATCAACTATGACACCTAGATCCTTTTCCTAGGTGGAGATTCCTAATGTGAAACCTTGCATCATGTAACTATAGTTTGGGTTTCTCTTTCCCACATGCATCACGTTGCACTTGCTCTCATTAAACATCATCTGCCATATGGATGCCCAGTGTCCCAGTCTTGTAAGGTCAGCTTGCAATTTAACAACTTTGAATAACTCGTGTCATCAGCAAATTTAATTACCTCACTAGTTATTCCCATTTCTAGATAATTTATAAATATGTTAAAAAGCAGCGGCCCCAGCACAGACCCCTGGAGAACCCCACCATCTACCCTTCTCCATTGAGAATACTGACCATTTAACCCTACTCTTTGTTTTCTCTTATTTAATCAATTTTAATCCACAATAGGACATAACTTTCTAATTTCCTCATTAGTCTTTCATGAGGTACTTTGTCAAATGCCTTTTGAAAATCCAGATACACAATATCAACCAGCTCACCTTTATCAACATGTTTATTCACCCCTTCAAAGAAATGTAGTAAATTGGTGAGGCAAAATTTCTCTTGACTAAATCCATGTTGGCTTTGCCTCATTAATCCATACTTATGTTTATGTTCTGTAACGCTGTTCTTTGTAATAGTCTGTACCATTTTCCTTGGCACCGATGCCAGGTTTACAAGTCTATAATTTCCTGGATCACATCTGGAACCATTAAAAGAAATGTCTTTATATTGGCCACCCTCTAATCTTCCAGTACCATGCTTGATTTTAAAGATAAATTACATAAGAACATTAGAACATATGCGTTGCTATACTGGGTCAGACCGAAGGTCCTTCAAGTCAAATATCCTGTTTCCAACAGTGGCTAATCCAGGTCACAAGTGCCTGTCAAGATCCCAGAACAGTAAAACAGACTTTATCCTGCTTATCATAGAAATAAGAAGTGGATTTTCATAAGAACATAAGAATAGCCATACTGGGTCAGACCAATGGTCCATCTAGTCCAGCATCCTGCTTCCAACAGTGACCAATCCAGGACACAAGTAACTAGCAAAAACCCAAAAAGTAGCAACAAGTCCATTAATAATGGCTTATGGACTTTTCTTTAGGAAAGTATACAAACATTTTTAAACCCTGCCAAGCTTGATGCTTTTACCACTTTCTCTGGCAAAGAATTCCAGAGTTAATTAAACATTGAGTGAAGAAATATTTTCTCTGGTTTGTTTTAAATGCACTACTTAATACTTCACTGCGTGCCTCCAGTCCTAGTATATTTGGAAGAGTAAACAAACAATTCACGTCTACCCATTCCATTCTACTCTTATTTTATAGACCTCTATCATATCTCACCTCAGCCATCTCTTCTCCAAGCTGCAAAGCCCTAGTCTCTTTAGCCTTTCCTCATAGGAAAGTCATCCCAACCCCTTTATCGGGGCTGCTAAGAGGGGAGGCAAACTTCTCTGGGCCCGGTCTCCAGTATTTGAGTATTATAGGAAAACACTGTCATTATAGCATTCTTATTTTTGTTTTCCATTCCTTTTCTAATAATTCTGAACATTCTATTTGCTTTCTTAGCATCCACTGCATACTGAGCAGAGGATTTCAACGTATCATAAACAATTACACCTTTTCCTGGGCAGTGACTCCTAATGTGGGACCTTGCATCTCATAGATATAGTTTAGATTCCTCTTTCCCACTTGCATCACTTTACACTTGCTCACATTAACGTCATCTGTCATTTGGATGCCCAGTCCCCCAGTCTCTTAAGGTTCTCCTGCAAATATTTCACAATCCTCTTACGATTTAACAACTTTAAATAACATATTACTAACAATAGCTATGCAAGTTCATTTTTCAATTTTTTAGTACTCTGGGATGTATACCATCCAGTCCAGTCAATTTGCTACTCTTCAATTTGTCAGATTGCCCCATTACATCTTCCAGGTTTACAGAGATTTCTTTCAGTTTCTCTGTCTCATCAGCATTGAATACCATTTCTGTCACAGTGTCTCTCACACATTTTGCACTGTGAAAACCGAAGCAAAGAATTCATTTAATCCCTCCCCCTAAGGCCTTGTCTTCCCTGAATGCCCTTTTTACCCCTTGGTCATCCAGCTTATTCTTTTACCAGCTTCTTGCTTCTAATATACCTAAAAAAGTTTTTACTATATGTTTTTGCTTCCAACATAATCTTCCTTTCAAATTCCCTCTTTGCCTTCCTTTTCAACACTTTGCATTTGACTTGCCATTTCCTTATGCAGTTTCCTATTATTTTCAGTTGGATCCTTCTTCCATTTTCTGAAGGATTTTCTTTTAGCTCTAATAGCTTCCTTGACCTCACTTTATTAACTATTCTGGCTTTCATTTGTCTTTCATCCTTCTTTTTTAAAACATGGAATATATCTGGTCTGAGATTCCAGGATGGTATTTTGAATAGCATCCATTCCTGATGTAAATTTTTACTTTTGCAGCTGATCCTGTAAGGTTTTATTTTTTTTACCATTCTCCTCATTTTATCATATTCTTCTTTTTGAAAGTTAAATGCTCCTATATTGGATTTCCTGTGTATATTTACTCCAGAGATTATATCAAATCTGATCATGTTATGATCACTATTATCAAGTGGCCTCAGCACTATTACCTCCTGTACCAGATCATGCGCTCCACTAAGGGCTAGGTCTATAATTGTTCCTCCTCTCCCTTTTGTTGGTTCCTGAACCAGCTACTCTATAAAGTAGTCTTTGATTTCATCACAGAATTTTACCTCCCTAGAATGCCCTGATGTTACATTTGCTCAGTCAATATCGGGGTAATTGAAATCACCCATTATTGGGTTATTTCTGATAACATTTCTGCATCTGTCTGTTCATCCTGGCCAGATGGATGGTAGTACATTCCTATCACTATCCTTTTCCCCTTCACACATGGAATTTCTATCCATAGGGATTCCAAAAATATGTTTTGCGTCCTGCAGAATTTTTAGTCTATTCAATTCAAGGCCCTCCTTAATGTATAATGCTACCCCTCCACCAATTTGATCCACCCTATTACTGTGATTTAATTTGTACTTTGGTATGACAGTGTCCTATTGGTTAACTTCCTTCCACCAGGTTTCAGAGATGTCTATGATATGTATCTTTTCATTTAGTGCAAATGTTCTAACTATCCTGTCATATTTCTTAGGCTTCTGGCATTTGCATACAGATATTTCAAACAATATTTGTTGTTTCTATTTATAACTTTCTCAGCAGTCGAAGTGATAATTTGTAGTCTTGAAAATCTGTCTGCTCTTTATTTAAAGACACCTAGGGGGTCTTTTACTAAAGCTTAGCTTGAGTTATCTGCAGCAGCGCTTTTGAGCAACTGTCGACCTTCCCCCAGTTTCTAACCCTAACCTGCTATAGAATAGTACTGCAGGCATAAGTTGGCATGCCTAAATGCACTTTCTAATGCACCCATCTGATACTATTCTAGAAGGTGCATGCATTGCTAAGTGAAATGCCCATGAAACACTCATGTTCTGCCCACTGGTACATACCATTTGTTGTTACCATTCAACTAGTGACAATTTTATAAAATAGTATCTACCACAAATGCACATAAATGCCAATTTGTGACTTCATGCATGTGCACAAATGCACCTATTCTATAAACAGTGAGTGCAATTGGGGGTCCTTTTACTAAGGTATGCTGAAAAATGGCCTGTGGTAGTATAGATGCGTGTTTTGGGCACGCACAGAATTATTTTTCAGCGCACCTACAAAAAAATGTTTTTTAAAAACATTTTTGCCAAAAATGGATGTGCAGCAAAATGAAAATTGCCATGCGTCCATTTTGGGTCTGAGACCTTACCGCAAGCCATTGATCTAGCGGCAAGGTCTCACGCGGTAACCGGGCGGTAATGGTCTACGTGCATCAAATGCCACTTGACGTGCATACTGCCCCGCATCAGAAAATAAAAATATTCTTTGGACACGGGTAGCGGAGGCATGCCAAAATTGAAATTACCGCAAGGGCCACAAGGTAACTGGGCAGTAACTTCAATTTGGCGCACATTGGACACGCATAGGTGCCTACGCAGCTTAGTAAAAAGGCACTTTAGTGCCTAGATTTAAGGGTCCTTTATAGAATTGCCCTTCTTGTGCATTCCCCTACTTTACATAATCCTTTCCTATTTACATTTGTTCTGGGACTCATTTTAGTATATACATGTTAAGGTACTGAGTGATTATCTTAATGTGACTGTTAAGGGCTTATTATATAGCATGATATTTTGTATGTACAAAACAGCCCTAGCTTTATTGAGTAGGTCTTAAAGAATAGGAAATATAACCGAAGAAAGAAAATGTCTGTTTTACAATAACTTTATAATTAAATTTCAGAAGAGTCCTTGACTGAAGGTATATAAATCTGCATTAGGTGCAGTCATACTCATAATTTGTTTACTATATATTTTGCATAGACTTCAATCTTATCCTTTAGACTTTATGTAATTACAATCCCTTAGAATCACCCTGCATGAAATATAAGCTTCTATAAAGATAATATGCAATGTAATACAGACTGAAACATGTTCTGAACATACAGATATAGTTGCTATGGGGTCATCTACACTCATGTCGAGTCTAGAGATTTATATGCAGCATACCTGATAAATGAAAAATATATAGCCAATATTTCAAATCATAATTTAAGAAATAATTCATGGATAAAGTAGATATTTAAATGTAATAACCATACAACTCTGGAAAGCTTCAAAATGAAGCCTGTGCATTGATCATGAAAATCAAGTATATCAATAAAATCTGCTCATGAACTTCATAAATTGTAATTTTAAACTAAAAATTTATGCATTAGAATTCATGGTCAGGATTTAGAGGTCAAGAAAAAGTAGCTATGAATGACAATGCATTACTTGTAAATATTTGGATCCACTGGCATAGTACGTAGAATTGATTATTCTTATCCATCTGCATTAAAGTAATGGCAAGTTAAGTGATTATTCTAGCATTTGAATGTTTTGTCCTATTTGTTACAGTTGGTATTTGGGCGGGGGGGGGGGGGGCTCTATATCTTTTTTAAAGTTGTTAAAGTGTTTTTATATGCACAATTAAATGTAATTAAGAAATATATTTTTTAAGTTTCCATGTGTAAATGCCTTTTTACGCAAATAAAAGGGCTTTTATAAAATTATCCAGGGGTTATCACATAAAAGTGACATGATGAATCATATTGATGGCCAACTGAAGTGTAGACTGTTACATACTTACTACCAGGACACTCTCCTCATGCAACAAGTGAGCTAAAACTTCCTCCCATGTTTTTAAGCTATCACAAGCCACATGTTATGAAACTTGCTCCAGTTCGTTCCCAAAAGCTATTCAAATCCAGATCTTCCATTCTGCTTGTTAAGTTGATTCTTATCTTTAGCATCTGGTTCATCTCTCAATGATAGAAACAATATTAGCCTACAAATACAAGACAGAGAGTTAAAAAGAACATAAGAACATAACATAAGAGTAGCCATACTGGGTCAGACCAATGGTCCAACTAGCCCAGAATCCTGTTTCCAACAGTGGTCAAGCCAGGTCAAAAGTACCTGGCAGAAACCCAAAATGTGGCAACACTCCATGCTACCAACCCCAGGGCAAGAAGTTGCTTTCCCATGTCTGTCTCAATAGCAGACAGTGGATGTTTCCTTCAGGAACTTGTCCAACCCTTTTTTAACCCAGATACGATAACCGCTGTACAACATCCTCTGGCAAAGAGTTTCAGAGCTTAACTCTTCATGATGAAAAGTATTAAAATATTTCATCCTATTTGTTTTAAAAGTATTTACATGTAACTTTCTTGAGTGTCCCCTAGTCTTTGTACTTTTGGAAAGAGTAAAAAATCAATTTACTTCTACGCGTTCTACACTGCTCAGGGTTTTGTAGACCTCAATCATATCTCCCCTCATCCATCTATTTTCCAAGCTGAAGAGCCCTAACCTCTTTAGCCTTTCCTCATTTGAGAGGAGTTCCATCCCCTTTATCATTTTGGTCGCTTTTCTTTGAACCTTTTCTAATTCTGCTATATCTATTTTGAGATATGGAGACCCAGAACTGAATGCAGTACTCAAGGTGAGGTTGCACCATGGAGCGATACAGAGGCATTATAGTAACATAGTAACATAGTAATGGTGACAGATAAAGACCTGACTGTCCATCCAGTCTGCCCAACAAGATAAACTCATTTACATGGTATGTGATACTTTATATGTATACCCGAGTTTGATTTGTCCTCGCCTTTCTCAGGGCAACAGACTGTAGAAGTCTGTCCAGCACTGTCTTGTACTAGTTCTGAAGCTAACGTCAAAGCCCCTTAAATTTCCACTCCAGCCCATCCCTATCTATTGAATCACGATCAGGGCATAGACCGTAGAAAGTCTGCCCAGCTCCCGTTTCATTTCCCAATTTCTGGTGTTGCCACCCAATCTCAGCTAAAATTCCGTGGAACCATTCCTTCTAAACAGGATTCCTTGTGTTTATCCCAGTATGTTTGAATTACATTACCGTTTCATCTCCACCACCTCCCACAGGAGGGCATTCCACATATCCACCACCTTCTCTGTGAAAAAATACTTCCTGACATTAGTCCTGAGTCTGCCCCCCTTGAACTTCAATTCATGTCCTCTATTTCTACCGCCTCCCTGTGTCCGAAAAAGGTTCATTTGCCGATTAATTCCTTTCAAATATTTGAACATCTGTATCATGCCACCCCTGTTTCTCCTTTTCTCCAAGGTATACATGTTCAGGTCAGCAAGTCTCTCCTCGTATGACTTGCAACTCAAATTCCATACCATTTTTTGTAGCTTTTCTTTGCACCAATTCCAGTCTTTTTACATCTTTAACAAGATACGGCCTTCAAAACTGAACACAATACTCCAAGTGAGGCCTCACCAACGACTTTTAGAGAGGCATCAACACCTCCTTTCTTTTGCTGGTTATGCCCTCTCTTTGCAGCCTAGCATCCTTCTGGCCACGGCCGTCCCCTTGTCACATTGTTTCTTACCTTTAGATCCTCAGACACCAACACCCCAAGGTCTATCACCTGAGTTGAGCTTACAAATCTCTCCTCTCCTATTCGGTATCTCTCTTTTGGGTTTCTGCACCCCAAGTGTATCACTCTACACTTCTTGGCATTAAATTTTAACTAAACTAAGTACTCCGGGGATATATATAATATACAAGGTTTCTCCAAAATATACTCATAGACTTAAAATGGAAACCTGTTACATATAAATCACTAAGACTCAATATAGATCTAGAGCAAAATAGTTACAGCTAAACAGAGATTAATCACATGTTCGCCCTCTAGACCTGGACGGGAAACTGTTAACTGTATCTCACTGGTGGCCGTTCCGTTATATTTCGTTCTCCTGAGGACACCAGAGGGCGAAACATGTGATTACATGAGAGCGAGAGCAAGTACTATTTTAAGAGATGGGCACTTTATAACACAGGGATGATTGCACAGCAAAAGAAAAATAAAAAAAGAAGCACTTTACAGAACTGAGACAAAACACAGCTGTTCAGCGCACCCCACCCGATTTGCACGCTATCAACCCAAGCTAAGTACAATTGCTACGTAGTTGTAATGATATAACATAGGGGTAGGAAGGGAGGGCTGACGGTGCGATGGTGCCGATAGTGGTGGTGATTTAGCTACTTGACAGCTTCACTCATGAACCCAGTTTTGAGCACTGTTCACTTTAATTTTAATATTAATCTCTGTTTAGCTGTAACTATTTTGCTCTAGATCATATATTGAGTCTTAGTGATTTATATTGTACAGGCTCCATTTAAGTCTATTGATTAAATTTTAACTGCCAGACCCTCGACCATTCTTCTAAGTTTGGAGATCCCTCTCATCGTTTCTACTTCCTCCAGGGTATCCACTCTATTAGCTATTTTGTGTTATCTGCAAAAGGCACACCTTTCCTTCCAACCCTTCAGCAATATCTCCCACAAATATATTAAACAGAAAAGGTCCCAGCATCGACCCCTGAGGAACTCCACTGCTCACCTTTCTTTCCTCCGAGCGGATTTCCATTTACCACCACCCTCTGCCACCTGTCGGTCAACCAGTTTCTTATCTAGTTCACCACTTTCGGTCCTAAGTTCAACCCTTTCAGCTTATTCACAAGTCTTCTGTGGGGGACCGTATCAAAGGCTTTGCTGAAGTCCAAGTAGATTACATCTAGTACACGTCCTTCATCCAGTTCTTTGGTCACCAAGTCAAATAAGTCAATAAGATTCGTTTGGCAGGATTTTCCATTGGTAAAGCCATGTTGCCTCAGGTCCTGTAACCCGTTGACTTATAGAAAGTTAACTATCCTTTCTTTGAGTAGCAACTCCATTATTTTCCTACCACAGACGTGAGATTTACCGGTCTGTAGTTTCCCACTTCTTCCCTGTCTCTTGTGAAGAGGGACCACATCCACTCGTCTCCAATCCCACAGAATATCTCCTATCTGTAAAGATCTATCAAAAATATGTTTAAGATGTCTTATTCACCATCCCTGTCCTAATAATTCCTAGCTTTTGCTTTTCCGCTTTTTTGGCCACTGCCACACATTGAGCAGAAGGTTTCAGTGTAATATCTGCAACGATGCGTAGATCTTTTTCTTGAATGCTGACCCCCTAGGTTGACCCTAGCATCAGGTAACTATGATTCAGATTATTTTTCCAATGCGCATCACCTTGCATTTGTCCACATTAAATTTCATCTGCCATTTGTATGCCCAGTCTTCCAGTTTCCTAAGGTTTTCCTACAATATCACAGCCCGCATGTGTTCTAACAACCTTGAATAGTTTTGTGTCACCTGCAAATTTAATCACCTCACTCATCATTCTGATTTCCATAACATTTATAAATATGTTAAATAGCACTGGTCCCAGTACAGATCCATGTGGCACTCCACTGTTCACCCTCCATTTAACCAACCCTCTGTTTTCTGTCCAATAACCAATTCCTAATCCACATCAGAATATTAACTCCTATCCCATGACTTTTAAAATTTACTCAGGAGGAACTTCATCAAAACCTTTCTGAAAATCTAGATACACTACATCAACCATCTCACCTTTATCCACATGTTTATTCACGCCTTCAAAGAAATGAAGCAAATTGGTGAGGCAAGACTTTCCTTGGCTGAACCCATGCTGACTCTGTCCCATTAACCATGTTTGTCTATGTGTTCCATAATTCCATTCTTTATAATAGTTTCCACTATTTTGCCCGGCACTGACGTCAGGTTTACTGATCTATAATTTCCCGATCACCCTGAACCCTTTTTAAAAATTGGCGTCACATTGGCCACCCTCCAGTCTTCAGGTACAATGGATGACAGGTTACATATTAATTGGTAGCACTTAAGTAAAATAACCCCTTAAAAATGAGATGATACTTGCCTGACGTGACCACGTTTTGCTCTTACAAGAGCTGTGTCAGGTGAAATACTATTAAAATGAATAGAAATTCAAATCAGTACATATAATACATTAAAAAATTAAAACTACATAAAACATTTAAAATATATAATTAAATGCACACAAAACTCAAATAAAAGCTTACATATAGACTCAACCACAATGAAAATGAACATGCAAAAAACAAAGATGAAAGAGATTTTGCATCAATCAGTAATTTGAATATATCAATTGAAATGTAAATAGCACATACCTAGAAGGAGATTCCACTTCCTTCATAAGTTATTGAAAAAATACATCTGAAAAAAAGAAATAAAAGTAAACTGAGGTAATAGCTAAACTAATAACAAGATGACAAAAGTCTGAAAAAGATAAAATACCAAAAGGAAAACTCACAAGCAGTATCACCAAATCAGCATACAACTGCAGTAAAAAAACAACTTGCTACCTAACCTAGGGGCCCTATAACAAAACCCTGACCATGACACGCCCCCCTCCTGAAACATAAAAAGGCCCTTTTACAAAGCAGAGGTAAGCCCAACGCAGGCTTACTGGTGGCTCTTCCAGCACTACTGCCGGCCCAACATGGTTGCTGGCGGTAATCCCGCACCAAGTGTGCGCTATTTCCAGGGGAAAAAGAAAACCCTGGAAATGTCTTATGTGGCGATAACCCAGAGGTAATTAGGCAATGTTGCACACTGCTCAGTTATCGCTGGGTTAGAGTGGAAGCCCTTATTGTCATCTCAATGGATGGCAGTAAGGGCTCCCCGCCACATGGCCATGGAGTAAGAGTTCTCTTATTGCATGGTCATGTGTGTCTGTGGGTTTTTTTTTACCTTTTGTAATAAAAAGGGCTCTGGCACGTGAGAAAAACAGCCCCCGCCGCTAGCACAGGGCCCTTTTTTCTGTAGCTTGGTAAAAGGACCCCAAAGTAAATAAATAAATAACACACACAAAATGTGGGTAAAAGGCTTACTGAAAACATTTTAATGCATTTTGTGGTAATTTGCCTGTGAGTGTGCACTAATTGCACTTTTGGGGGGAATATTTTGGGAGGGGCATGCCATGGCCAGCGAACAGGTGTGGGAGTGTTATCTAGCTATCGTATTCTGATTAGCTTGGGCCAAGCTGGATAATGTGGACTTTACAGAGGAGCAATCAGCACCTCCTAAATAGGTGGTAGTAAGTGCACCCACATTATTAGCATGAGACTTGTAACCCCCTCCCCCCCCCCCCAAAAAAAAGTTTTAATTTACTGCTGTATAAAATATGGGCTTAGCACACAGGAAAGCTCCACATTAAAACATACTAAGTTCGTATTTAATGCGCTTTAGTGAAAGGGCCCGTAGTGAGGTTTATTTGTATTGCAGAGTTGATCACATGACGTCTAAAGGGTCAAACTAAACTAAAACTAAGGGATAATTTTACAAAGCTGTGGTAAAAAGTGGCTTGATGTAGCATGGGCATGTCTTTTTGGCATGTGCTGGGCCACTTTCTACCATGACTGGGAAAAATGCCAATATTTAATGGTCCGGGGAAAGTGCAAAAAAATGAAAACCAACATGCACTTATTTACATCCTGAGCCCTTACCGCCAGCTATTGACCTAGCGGTAAGGACTCGCGCGCTACCTGTGTGGTAACCATGCAGTGCATGCCAACATGGCCATACTGCTGATTACTGCCAGGAATGCCCCCCCCCCCCATGCTATAAAATAGAAAAATATTTTACACTGCAAGGTTCAGCACGCACCAAACTCAGAATTACTGCAGGGTGGCATGCGCTACCCCAACAGTAATGCCGATTTGGTGCGCACTATCTGCGCAAATATCCAACTCTTTGTGTATAACATAATAAAAATGACTACGTTATAATGTTAGTGTGACTAGACAACTATGCTAGTTCCAAATTAGGAACAAAACTACTGGACAGACCTTATTTAAAAAAAAAAGTTAAAGGACTGCAGAATAAATCTGAGTTTCCTATCACATTATATAACCATCAAATTGTACTGATGCATCACCTCCTAATCATTCATTCATTTCTCCTTGTTTCTCACCCCTCCCTACCTTCCACCTGAGTGAGAACGCTTTATTGTTCCACTTCTATTCTCATATTGTTGTCTTTTGCTCAGGAATAAGGTTGTGGCCTTAAAAAAGTATTTAGTCCAATAAGAAAGGTATCATCTTTTTTTTTGTTGTTTGTTTTTGTTTTATATTATTTCTATTTATTAGTCTTTAAACTGGATGAAAAACAGTAACTATACTACCTTATCAATAAAATAGAGAATTATTCTGAGTACATTTTCAGTTGACAGTTTAGCCCCACTTGCTGTATAACCCAGTCTTTGTCAAATTGTATATTTCTAAATCTATATCTAGCAGTGTGTGTATGAAAATTATCAACCAATGAGTCAAGCCATCATGTGTGCTCTTTCAGTTGAAGTTAAGTACCATGCCGTTTAATTCTGACTATCAAATATTTGACCTTCTGTTCCTGCATACCAAATGCATTTTCTGTGTTTTCATATGTCAAGAAGTTTTTTGTCAGAAGTATAGTATTTATGCAATTACAGCCAGACTTCAAGAACATCTTAAAACCTGATCATAGCAGCAGATAAAGAGATGCTGAAAAGCCCTTAGGCATTTGAATTTTTATATCAGATGACAAAGAGCCATCAACACTTTCCAAAGGGACCTGCAACAAAGCATAGTACACCTCAGGGAAGTTCAAATGATATAGTCTTTCTGAAAAGAAAAACCTTTTAGAGCTGGATACAAATATGCCAGAATTAGTCATTTATCACTAACATGCTTTTAATTATGCTTTTTTAATAATTATTAGCACATATAGCACAGTGAGTTTTGAAAGATTTGCAACTCTTCACTATATAACCTTGAGATAGTAGTGCATCTCAGTCAACTTTCTCTCATTCTACTCCAAAATATTCCTGGCAGATTCCTCTAGGTCAGCTCTACTGTGCAGGGACTCTGCAATGCCTTCCCCTTTTCATAAATGAGACAGGACGCAGGTGTACTGCAGTATATACATGTTTTATTTAGGAATATGCTTCACTATGGGTGTCTAATCAGTAACTTTCACAACTAACATACAACTCCTTGCACAATTTAATTCAAAATACATTTCCTACATACAATAAAGTCCCTCTTTCAGCTGATCTGACCCTTCACAGTACAGACTACAGATTATAGGTTACAATATACCAACCAGCTGACTACAGCTCTTGACAGGTCTGACACTACTGTACAGGCTTTAGCATCTATCATGAGGATACTTTGTGATGGACTATTGACAGTAACCTTCCCAAGAACATGCACCCTCTTATACTATTTCATCTATGATGCATTTTGAAAAGGCTCTAAGTTCCTACAGTCAGCTAGTCTGACCTTTCATAATACATCTTACAAAACTATGGGCTTTCCCTTGCTTTCCTGTCAACTATCACATTGCTATTGCGCTTGGCTTCAATAAGGTTTAAGTGATCAATTCTATAAAGTGGAGTCTACAACAAAGGGGCATGCTTAGTGCTAGTTCTATAATGGTGTTAGGGCGCATTTACCCCCCGGTTCCATATAGCATGATTTAAGTTGCGCATGCTAATCCGGTCATAATCTGGATTTGCGCACACAACTAAGGGCCCTGTTTACTAAGCTGCACTAGCATTTTTAGCACACGCTAAACACTAGAGTCGCCCATATGTTCCCATGGACAACTTAGCATTTAGTGCATGCTAACCATTAGCACGAGCTAAAAATGCTAGCGCGCTCTTAGCGTGGCTTAGTAAACAGGGCTCTTAATTAGTTAATAAGCCAATCAACCAATTAACAAGCAACTATTGACACTGGCATTAGTTAGAATTTACGCACAAAACTCTCTAAGCCACTGATTCCCAAACCTGGTCCTGGAGGCACCCCAGCAAGTCAGGTTTTCAATGAAATATTCATGAGAGAGATTTTACATGCACTGCCTCCACTGCATGCAGATGTCTCTCATAAATATTTATTATGATATCCTGGAAACCTGACTGACTGGGGTGCCCCCAGGACCAGGTTGGGAACCATTGGTCTAAGTGTATTCTGTGATGTGATGCACGTAAATTCTAAGTTGCATAGTTGAAAAGGGGGTGTGACCATGGGCATGGAATAGGCGGGTCGTAGGCATTTCTACAATCTATGTATTTGTTATATAATACACTTGGTCTGCTCCTAATTTAGACATTGGTATTACACCAAGTTTTACTTGGCATAACTGCCCATGACTAGATTTAGTCACATAGATGGTTGCTTAGAGTATTCTATATGGAAGCTGTTACCAGGTTCCACACTGGGTGAGGGGGGTAGCACACATGACCGCAGTCTTCTTGTCCAGTCTCTTCTCCCAGCTCATGGCTATAGGGCATCTGTGAGTGGGGCTGTTCCTGAGATGAGACCTTAGGCCCAACATTTCCCTGCCAGGTCCTGGGGGCACCCCAGGCCTCAGGTGATGAGGAGATACCCAAGAAATTGAATAAATAAGTTTAGGTTATATTAATATTAATTTATATTAATCTTTCAGGAAAGATATAGAAGCTTTTGCTATAAAAGGACAAGAAAGCAGATGTACTAATCTACACATGGGATAGTAGTTATTATAGCAAGCATTAAAATGTTCATTAGCAAGTGCTATTTTTTGCAAATGCAAAAAGTAACAATGCTATTTGGTATTTAAACACACTATTTTCCGCAGAGGATCTTTTCAGAAATTTTATGTAAAATAGCCTAATAACTCAAATATCATACAAATGACCTTCTTAGGGATTCATGCATAGTCATATTTTTTACAAAAGGATTTAGAAATCTCCTGCAGATATTTGTTTGTAATCTAAGACGATATTTTACTAAGATGCACTAGTGTTTTTAGCTCACGTTAAAATCAGCTGGCTCTAAACACTGAGACGCCCATTATATTCCTATGGGTGTCTGAGCATTTAGCACCAGCTGATTTTTAGCACGATCTAAAAATGCTAGAACACCTTAGTGAAAGACTCCCTAAATGCAGCAAGTACTATTTATGTAATATTCAAATGAACCAGCACCACAAGAAAAACTTCTCATAGTGCCATGTCTTCAAGGGAACTCGCAGATTCTTACAGTAGTCCCAATGTTTCCAAAAACTGCATGCAACTGGTAAAAAGTCCAGATACCATGTACTAATTTACACTTTCAATTCTGGAACACATAAGCCAGGTACTATAAATACATTCTACAGAACATCTTCTGGCCATTTCATGAAGCACTGTAGAGAGGTGTGGTAGCTGTGTTAGTCCGCTTTTAAAGGTAATCAATAGAAATAAAACATGGAAAAGAAAATAAGATGATACCATTTTTATTGGACATAATACATTTCTTGATTAGCTTTCGAAGGTTGCCGTTCTTCGAAGAAGGGCAACCTTCGAAAGCTAATCAAGAAATGTATTAAGTTATGTCCAATAAAAAAGGTATCATCTTATTTTCTTTTCAATGAAGCACTGTGAAGTCTATAAGCAAAGCATCAAAAGAAGAATGTTTTGAAAGAATAGACCAAACTTATTGAAGATTGAGTAAATGTCAGCTTCATTAGAAAAGGTGGTATTAAAACACCTTAGTGAAAATAGTCAGATGCTTTTCTTCCCACTGAGTAAAACAAGCTATTATAAACCTTGGTAGCCTTCCTTTTGAATTAAAGCTGTCATTTACGTAATCCAAATATGAGATAATTGTATAAAGTATTTTTCACTTGTTTTACATGGGGACAATGGTATGCATACAAGTAAGCATGCCAATAAGAGCATAGGCACCTTTGGGGCCTAAAGCTTACCATACACTAAGCTAAGAATCCCATTTTATACCAATGGGTTCTTAGCATTTAGTACATGCTAAGCTTTAGTAAAAGGGCCCCTTTATGTAATTTCCATATTTTTAAAATTTCATTTTTATTTATTATGATTTTAAACCACCCATCATTACACATCTGAGTTATATACAGTCAATGCATTCATATCAGGTCAGATTAAAACAAACAAGACAAAACATCATCATCTTCATATACAAATACTAATATATCATACATACAGTAAATCAAACTTGTTATCAGGTTTTAACAGCTTTGTTATGCAAGAACAAGTTCAATGTGTGCCATGACACTTCAAACCTTAATAAGATTAATGTTGTGAACAGTCTGCAAAAGCTTTATTGAGGAAGAATGCTTAAAATTTCTTAAGAAAGCAGAGAAACCCACCTATTTTTATTTATTTGTTGGGATTTATTAACTGTCTTTATGAAGAGATTAATCCAAAATGGTGTACTTACAATTTTGCTAACAGCATAACAATAGTAAAATGACCAAGTATAAACATAACTAGAATAAATTAGGTAAATTTGAAAACAGCAAATTGCAACCTAATAATGGAACTACCACGAAACAGTATCAAAAACATTTAACAGCACTGAAATTCAGAAACCAGAGATATAATGCAATGTTAGTATATTACTACTTATATATCTAATAAACATACATTAGAACATTCAACTAACATAGATATGCTAATGCTTTTTTACAATACTGCTTACCATAAGGTATGGAATGCTCTTCCTTCTATAATTAGGGTGAAACGTTGTACACGCATTTTAAGTCTGCTTTGAAGACACAATTTTTGGGGCTGCCTTTGGCACTTTGTAATATGGCTCTGATGGAAAATTTCTGCTGTATATATATCCATCTTTTTTTTTGGGGGGGGGGATTTGAGTACGTGTGTGGATTATGATCTCTTTCTTGGTGTGAGTCCTTTTGTTTCCTGTTTTTAATGGCATTCCTTTCTTGTGTGGTAATTCCTTAGTCTGTAAACTGCTTTGGTTTTTTGCTGAGTATGGTGGTATAGCAGTCGACAAAATAAACAATTCAGTGGCTGTGGCAACCTGAACAAGCAGGGTGGGACTGAATGTAATGGTGGCACAGGAGATCAGCTGGATTTGCTCCAGGCCAGAATTCTATCTACAGGCAATCTCGTCGACCTACGTTGTGGGAGCAGAGAATTTGCAGATGCTCTCTGGGTCCGAGAGAATGGGTGTGGAGTCCCTCAACTTTTCAGATCCTAGTGGATTCTGTTTAATATATTTGTGAGTGACATTGCTGAAGGGTTAGAAGGTAAAGTTTGCCTTTTTGTGGATGATACTAAGATTTGTAACAGAGTGGACACCCGGGAGGGAGTGGAAAACATGAAAAAGGATTTGCGGAAGCTAAACGAATGGTCTAAGGTTTGGCAATTAAAATTCAATGCGAAGAAATGCAAAGTGATGCACTTAGGGAGTAGAAATCCAAGGGAGACGTATGTGTTAGGCGGGGAGGGTCTGATAGATACCGACGGGGAGAGGGATCTTGGGGTGATAGTATCTGAGGATCTGAAGGTGACGAAACAGTGTGACAAGGCGGTGGCCGTAAGTAGAAGGTTGCTAGGCTGTATAGAGAGGGGAGTGACCAGCAGAAAAAAAGAGTTTTTAATGCCCCTGTATAAGTCGTTGGTGAGGCCCCACCTGGAGTATTGTGTTCAGTTCTGGAGGCCATATCTTGCTAAGGATGTAAAAAGAATTGAAGCGGTGCAAAGAAAAGCTACGAGAATG
This sequence comes from Microcaecilia unicolor, assembly GCF_901765095.1. Lineage (NCBI taxonomy): Eukaryota > Metazoa > Chordata > Amphibia > Gymnophiona > Siphonopidae > Microcaecilia > Microcaecilia unicolor. Next base: position 3,474 of record NW_021963508.1, on the reverse strand, counting down.
GTATGGGATTTGCGTTACAAGACATATGAAGAGACACTTGCTGACCTGAACATGTATACCCTGGAGGAAAGGAGAAACAGGGGTGATATGATACAGACGTTCAAATATCTGAAAGGTATTAATCCGCAAACGAACCTTTTCCGGAGATGAGAAGGCGGTAGAACTAGAGGGCACAATACGAGATTGAAGGGGGGCAGACTCAAGAAAAATATCAGGAAGTATTTTTTCACGGAGAGAGTGGTGGATGCTTGGAATGCTCTCCCACGGGAGGTGGTGGAGAGGAAAATGGTAACGGAATTCAAACATGCGTGGGATAAACATAAAGGAATCCTGTTCCGAGGGAATGGATCCTCAGAAGCTTAGCTGAGATTAGGTGGCAGAGCCGGTGGTGGGAGGCGGGGCTGGTGGTTGGGAGGCGAGGATATTGCTGGGCAGACTTATACAGTCTGTGCCCGAGCCGGTGGTTGGGAGGCGAGCGAAGTGCTGGGCAGACTTATACGGTCTGTGCCCTGAAAATGACAGATACAAATCAATGTAAGGTATACACAAAAAGTAGCACATATGAGTTTATCTTGTTGGGCAGACTGGATGGACCATGCAGGTCTTTTTCTGTCGTCATCTACTATGTTACTATGTTACTATGTTACTATGTTACTATGTTAGTGGATTGCTACCTCATTTTGAACTAATGCTTTCCAGCTGGAATGCAAAATGTCCCTTCTTCTTCACCTGCCAAAATGAACAGAACTCGGAGGGATCAATACCTTTCTCCAGCCTTTCCTAGAGGTGGAACCCCTGTATTTTTTCTCTTCATGTCCCTTGATGGGCAGGTCCTTCATATGTTTTGCCATCCCTTTCTGGTAATTCTGGTAGCTCCATGTTGACCCTAGAATAAGTGTTATGTGGACCTGGTTCAGTTGTGGATGGAGATCCTGATCTAACTTACATGGAGGCCCGGGATCCTATGACATGGGCAAGTGCCAATGGAAGCTCTGGATCCCTTTTGGCCCTTGAGAGGTAGATCCTGAAAGGAAGAGGCTACTTAGTCTCAGTTGTTGCGAACTTGCTTCATGCTCAGTGCTGGTTGACTTCTTAGTTGTTGGGACCTTGCTTCATGCTCACTGTTGGTTGAATTTTTGGCATGTTTCGACGTCTGGTGGATGTTTGAATGAAGGTGCACAGAGCAGTGCCTATCTCTGTGGTATTCAGACTTGTCCTTAATTGTTACTTTCTTATTGTGTGGTCTTAATCAGGGCTTAATTCACTGAAAGTTCAAGTGGTGGTCCTTTTGTGCTTTTGAGATAAGATTAATGTCTCTCTCTGACAGTGCAGGCAAATGTAGTTTGGTTAACCAGATCAGCCCCTGCTGCAGGGGGTTGTACCTCCTTGGGACCTCAGTTTGGTCTTGTGGGTCGTAACCAATCCACCCTTTGAACTTTTGAAGCAGGTCTCTCAGAAGGATTTGTCCTTGAAGATGGCCTCTTTTGGTGGCTATATGTTGGGCAAGGAGAGTCTCACAGCTGCAGTCAATTTCTTACAGGTATCCATATCTGTCCTTTTTGGCTGACTCTGTTTCCATTAGGATGATGCCTTCCTTTCTTTTAAAGGTGGTTTTCCCCTTTCACCTGAATCGGTTGGTCTTGCTTCCTGTGATATCCGGGAAAGAGAAATCAAGTTCAGTATGTACCCTTTATAAGCTGGATATCTGAAGTGTTCTACTGTAGTACTTAAAAGTGACAAATTCCTTTTGAAAGTCAAACAAGCTTTTTGTGTGTTTTTTTTTTTGTGTGTGTATGTGTGTGTGTGTGTGTGTAAAGAAGTGGCCACAGAGTCTTAACTTGCTCGAATAGGGAAATGAGAGAAGTGGCTTATATTCCCAGCAGGGGCGTAGCCAGACACCCAAGTTTGGGTGGGCCTGGCCCCAAGGTGGGTGGGCAGAACTCCACCTTGTCCTACAAGTGATTTGGTTTCTCGCTCTCTCGCCTGCATGCCATATGGTCTTTCAAACATCCCCTCTCCCCCATATACCTTTTAAATAGCAGATTTTCATCGGCAGCAAACAGTTGTTGGGAGTTTTTGGCTGGTGGGGCTTGGGGTCCCTGCCAGCCACATTATAGGTGTGCTGCTACTTGGTGGGCCTGAACCTAAAGTGGGTGGGCCTGGGCCCACCCCAGCCCACCCTTGGCTACGCCACTGATTCCCAGCTGGCAAGAGGTTCTAGTTGGGCTGTGAGCTCATAGACCTCAAGCAACTTCTGGACAGAAACTCAAGTAGTCAACCCAGAAGACAACTGCAGAGCAGTGACATGGTCGTGTCTGCATTCTTTTCTGAAACATTACATGATTGATGTCCAAGCCAGAGGCAACAGTTAACACGTTTTGGAAGAGTAGTCTTGTGAGATGGGGGGGGGGGACCTTGTTGCCCTCCTGAGGAACAAAGCTTTGTACATCTTGGTACAAGCTTTGGACTGATTTAGCAGGATAATAAGGAAGGTGAAATTTATCCTTACCTAATAATTTCCTTTCCTTGAGTGCTGTTAGACCAGTCCAGAGCCCACCCAGTAGGACAGAGGAGTTGGGGAAGCCTTCAGGTTTGGGCCACCCTTCAAGTCCTCTATGCCTTTGTTTTATTGCTGTGGGGTCTGAGGTGCATTCATTATGTATATAGTTTGGTTGGTATCATGAAATGCCTAACACTCACCTGGGGTTAACTTTTCAGCCACCTGGAGGGTCTATCCCCAGCACTGCTCAGGCCTGTCTACACCTGGGCATGTGCTCTATATTGCACCCTCCACCCACAAACTGGGTCCCACTTGCCTCTGGGCTACTGTCCTACTCAAGTTATTCACCAGTGATTTCTAGGACACTGGGGCCACACTCCCAGGAGTCCCACAGTTTCTAGAAAGCACCCACAGATCCAAAACCCACAGATCCAAATTACCAAAAGCCTTGAAAACTACGTAAGACCACCTAAACTTCCATAAAAAACTAAAAATTAACCTGTTTAAAAAGGCATACCTTACCAATCCAACATAAATGCCTGATCTCTGCAACATAACAAAACTAAAGTACGTAATGGGCATAACACAACTCTTCCATTGTACGATTCCTTAATGTGGTTGTACCACATGAACTTTATCTTACCACATCACTTTGTATTTGTTTACACCGGAGTCTGCAAACGCCTCTCCGGTACTATGTAAGCCACATTGAGCCTACAAATAGGTGGGAAAATGTGGGATACAAATGTAACAAATAAATAAAATAAATATAGCTGAGGGACCAAAAGTAGATATATGATGGGGACAAGATGTGTGGTACAGAGTCAGTTGGGATAAATAGATGATTGGCTAAACTCAAGGCAAGTTCTTTGTAGCAGTTTAGCAAGAAATGAACTGATCTAAGTTACAGTGTCTATAGCAAGCTAGTCCATGTGAAGAATGGTAGTAGTAGTAGCTTTGATAGGACTGTCTGT